>NW_007259844.1:312397-354145 GCF_000164805.1 Carlito syrichta
AGTGAATTTATGGCCTTTTTAATTAGACTAGTGATGTGGAACCGAAATCAAAGTAAACCTATGCATTATGTTTAGTTTAAGTGAAACTCCTTTTACACTTATCTCAAGACTCATTAACTGAAAGTAGATAGTGTTTTTGGCTTATTCGTTTCTTCTAAAGACCGCTAGATGGTGGTAACTTTTAAAATATATGTACGTGAAGGAATTTTCTTTGTCTTGCCCCTTTTACAAATGCTATAAAAGCTTTCTGTTAACAAATAAAGGATGTCATCTGCTCAGGAAGCAGGTGTCCGGGAATATTGAGTCCATCTTTTGCCTATCCGTCTCTCCTTCAGGAGATCTCACGACCTGGCAAAGGGGCTGGACCCCTAAAATAAATGAAGGTTTAGTAGATATTACTACACAGGGCTATTGAGGAAATCTATTTTAATTTTGAGCAGAGTGTCAGCAACTATTAGTGAAATTACTTTATCATAAAATAGTTATATGTCTACCCTTTATTTTTTAAGTCTGTTTACCAATATACCAGCATTTTATATTACCAACTTAGTTGTATGACAAATATATTTATTTTGTATACTCTCTAATTTTTTGTGTTTTAGAATTTTTAATTTTAACCAATTTAGGTTAGTTGTATTTCATCTTTGCTTTTAATTTGCATTTTTCTGATGGATAATATATTAAACATCAATCTATACTCTTATAATTTCACAAGTCCTCATATGTTCAAGTCATTTTTAACTAACTAATGATTACAGCTGATTCCTAGGATTTTTGTTTATATTAGAAAAGTGATTTAAAAAAAATATTGTGCACATTCTTATTTTCTTCCAATCTGTGGCATCTGTCTTAAGTGTCTTTGAATGAACAGAAATTTATAATTTTTGTGAAGTCCCAAATGTAACTTATTTGCTTGTATGTTAGGTGCTTTATTTTCCTTCCATCTATATAACTTTGCCTCCTCCATAGTCACCCGTCTTTTCTTCCAAGAACTTTAAATTTTCATCTTATATAGTTATATTTATTTTGTTTGGGCTTATTTAAGTTTCTTGGCTACGTGTTTAGAGTTTTCATAAAATTTGTAATAATTAGAACATGAAATAATTTTTATCTGTATCTCAGAAAGTTGAGGACTCCAATTACACACATTAAACTGCTTCAATTTATAACACATATTACTGTGAACTTTTTTTCCAATTATTATTTTTTGTTTGTATGATACATTTCTATAGTTGCTAGTTGTGTTTTCAAGTTTACTATTATTTTCATCTGCAATTTCTTATTTTTTGTTAACGTCATGCAACATATTTTATATCTTAGGCAATGTCGTTTCTATTTGTGGATCTTAGTTTTTAAAACTATCTTCTATGAATCTTTTTAAAAATGCTCCATCTTTTTTTCTAGATCCAAATTTATCAAACTACACTCTACAGACTAATTACAGTACAGTCTTTATTTTTTTTTTAAAGTTTTGTTGGAATATAGCCATAGTTATTTGTTTATATATTATCTATATCTATCTCTCTATATCTATCTATCAATCTATCCATCATCCATCTATTTATACTACAACAACAAAGCTGTTTAGTTATGTAAGAGACTGTTTGATGCTTTTAATATATGTCATATTCTTTAAAGAAAAAAGTTTTCTGGTCCCTGCATTAAGTTCTTGAACATATGGAATACAATTTTCACAATGGTTTTAATATCTTCTCTACTAGTTTTACTATCTGTGCCATTTCTAATGTAGTTTTAATTAATTATTATTAGAAATAATTATTATAATTGTTAGTTAATTATAATAATAACTATTATTAATTATTTCTTTATTTAGGAGTCAAATTTGCCTTGCTTCTTTGCTTATATGACAATTTTTGAATTGACTCTAGACATTGAGATTTAACTTAGTTTGGTGCTGGTTATTTTTAGATTCTTATTAAACTTTTTAAGATTTGTCCTGGAAAATAGTTTAGTTACTTATCTATAATTTTATTTCTTTGGGTTTATTTATTCAGATTTATTTCCTTTAGAATTTGCTCTGTGAGCAACTATCATTGAATATAGGTCTACTGTGGCAAAATATTTCTCAGTACTCTACCCAGTGCCTGTGAATATGAGCATTTCTATTTTGGCTGGTGGAAAAACAACAGCCCCTAGAACCTCATGTATTGTTTCTTGTGGTTATTTCCCTGAATTCAGGGAATTTCCTCACATGCATGCACTGCTCAGTATTCAGTTAAAGACTTAATTTACACTCTTTACACTTTACAAATATTTGGAGACTTTTCTCTTTTAAGTTCCCTATGAAGCCTAGGGTCTTTGGCCTCCTCAAACTTCATTTTCTGCCTGACTTCTAATTCTGGCACATCAGACTTAAAATTACTTCTAGGAAGTGAGCTGTAATTAATCAAGGCCTCACCTGGTTTGTATACTGTCTCTCAGATGTCACTGTTTTCATGTGTGGTATTTACATCTTGTGGTTTTGTTCTTTATGTATTTTGTCCAACTTGTTGAAGTTTCAGGTAAGAGGACAAAAAAGTCCTGTTATTTCATGGTGAGTGATAGCAGGTAAGTCTTAAAGTCTATTATTTGCTGTGTATATAATTCTTAATTAATTGTTAATTTATCTGTTTAAAATGATTATTCTTTGACTTCCATTGATACTGTTTAAGAGTTAAGTTATTCTTTTCAAAATGTTTTATTTCTTGTATTCCAAAGTGTGACCAAGATGTGTCTAGGTGTGTGTTCTTGTGATTCTTGAATCTATGGTTTGGTGTCTCCTATTGGATTCAGAAACCACCAGCTATTATCACTTCGAATACTCTCTCTGTTTTATTATCTGCCAGCCCTTTTTGTGTTACTTGCTAGAGTTTCTAAACTCTCTTATGCATTTTGAATTCTTTTGTCATTCTCTTTTTTCTATGTATTGTTTTCTGATTAGTTTAGCAATTATTTCAAATTGTCTAACCTCATATTAAGAATTTTAACTGAGATATAATATTTTTATAGTTTTCAGTTCTGAAATTCTCAAATTTCTTTTGTCAAAATACTATATAGAGCTGGGCTCGGTGGCTCAGCCTGTAATCCCGCGCCTTTGGGAGGCTGAGGTGAGTGGATTGCCTGAGCCCGCGGGTTTGAGACCCGCCTGGGCAGCGAGACCTCATCTCTACAATAAATAAAAAAATCAGCCGGGCGTGGTAGCGCATGCCTGTAATTCCGGCTACTTGGAAGGCTGAGGCGGAAGGATCACCAGAGCCCAGCAGGTCGAGCCTGCGGTGGCCGGAAGCAGCCACTGCACTCCAGTCTGAGTGACAGAGTGAGACTCCAACTCAAAAAAAAAAAAAAAAATACTATATATATTTTCAAAGTAATGTATGATGAACCCATTATCTAAATATATAGTGTATTTGATTTTCTTCTTTGTTTTTTGCTTCTAAGCCTATTGTTTTGTTTTCTTATGTCCCTGTTTGTGATTCAATGTCAAGAATTGAGTGTAAATACTTATAGATATAATTTCTAGCCTACAAAGCTATTTGTTGTCTAAAAATTATATTTTTAATGTATATTGTGACAAGAAGACCCTTGGAAGTCTTATGAATTCCTATAATTCTTCTTGATAAATTCTTTAAAATATGCTTTATAAATTACATAAGGTTACAGAAGGAACTAATTACATTAAAATATTTATCAACATATCAACATTACAACATGTTAATGTATATCTTATTAGTATATGTTTATTATTTAATATAACAAAATACAACTGCAGTTTAAATAACTACTCTAAATAAACTAATGATAAGCATAAATATTACCTACAGATATCTTCAACAATAATAATATGCATATATTCATGTTTTTTGTTGGTGACAAAGTCACTGCAAATAATATTGCTTGCTATTGATATTCCTTTTAAAAAAGAGCCCAGCCTGTAATCCCATGATTTGGGAGGCTGAGGTGAGTGGATTGCCTGAGCCCGCAGGTTCGAGACCTGCCTGGGCAACTTGGTGAGACCTCATCTCGACAATAAATCAAAAATTAGCCGGGTGTGGTAGTGTGCACCTGTAGTTCCAGCTACTTGGAAGGCTGAGGTGGAAGGATTGCCAGAGCCCAGCAGGTCGAGGCTGCGATGGCCGGGAGTGGCCACTGCACTCCAGTCTGGGCGACGGAGTGAGATTCCAACTCAAAAAAAAAAAAATTTATTTTAAAGATGTGGGGTACAATTCAGGAATAGGTATACAAGTAAACATTGTACAGGAAAAGTTTGGGCCTCCCTTTGGTCCCCACTTTGCCTGGTTTGGAAACAGGAACACTTATTGATATTGTGTTCCCTCCACTTCCACCCTGGCAGTATCCCACTGTTACCAATCCTTTTCTTAGAGTATTATGGTAAATGTTCAGGGTTCACTTATGAGTGAGAATAGTGATATTCTTAGTGAAAAAAATTCTAAATTTAAGCTAGAGATTAATGAAAACAAATATTCAATTTTTTCTTATCTATATTAGTGTCTTAGGTAGGGCTGTGAAAATGAAATACCACAACAACACAGCTTAGCGCATCCAAAGTTCATTAACTCACAGTTCTGGAG
This sequence comes from Carlito syrichta, assembly GCF_000164805.1. Lineage (NCBI taxonomy): Eukaryota > Metazoa > Chordata > Mammalia > Primates > Tarsiidae > Carlito > Carlito syrichta. Next base: position 316,987 of record NW_007259844.1, read on the forward strand.
GCCAGAAGTCTAAAATCAAGGTGTTGACAGAACCATGTGCCTTTTGAAAGAACTATGGAAAGATCTGTTCCAAGCAACTCACCAAGTATTCCTTGGCTTGTATTTGGATATCTTCTCACAATGTCTTCCTTTTGTGTTTGTGTCCAAATTTGTTCTCCTTTCATGAAGACACCAGATATACTGAATTCGGGGCCCACTTTTCTCCAGTATGACCTTATCTTAACAAATTATATCTGTAAATAACCCAATTTTCAAATAAGTTCACATTCTGAAGTATTAGGAGCTGAAGTGCAGTGACAACATCACAAATCATCACAGCCTTGAACGATTAGGATCAGGTGATCCTTCTACCTCAGCCTCCTGAGTAACTGGAACTACAGGTGACCACCACCATGTCCAGCTAATTTTTAAAAATTTTTTATAGAGATGAGATCTCACTATGTTGCCTAGTCTATCAAACTCCTGGGCTCAAGCAATCCTCTTGCCTTCATCTCCCAAAGTGCTGGGTTTACAGGCATAAGCCACTGCATCCAGACTCAACATATGGATTTTGAAAGGATATAATTCAACTCAGAACATCATTCAAACTCATCGACCCCAGATTAAGGATAACTTACATAGAGAAAAGGTTTACATTTCCTTCCACCATGCATCTTATCTGGCCATCTGTATAAATACAAATCACTTTTGTGAATTGAGTTGTGTCTAAATCAACCTTCAATCTGTATGAGAGTTGGTATAATCCATTCTGTCTCTTCTGCTTGGGATGTAAGCTTTCAGAATTCCAAACAAAATGTGGGGATTTTGTAAAGGCAATGATTTATTCTGCAGTCTATCATTTCCCAGCACCTGACAAAAATAGTTTCTTAGCTACTCAGCTTCTTCTGGATTTAGCTGGTGGTTTTTGAAAAGAAGAAAAAAAAAAGGCAAATTTCAGTCTTACCCTTAGTTACTTGACCTTGGCCCATGAATCCTCTCTGTCTTATTCCCTTTTTTCCAACTTTGATAATTGTCTATATCAGGAGCATTATTTTTCTATTTCTATTTCCAGAAACATAAATCCTTTCATAGATACAACTATTTTGATAATATATTTATATTATTTTATTCTATCTATTTATCAATCTATCCATTTTTCTCCATGGATCTCCATCTATCCATGTAATTAATTTTTATTGCTTACCATTATCTTATTTTTGGCCAATTGTTTTGCTTTTACCTTTTGGTTCTTTGCAACTGATAATTTACTTACCTGAACAGATAATTACTTACTGAGATGTCTGCTAGAAAATAGTCAAATATTTGGACACCAGGACCTGGTCATTTTTTTGTTGTTGTTGTTGATACATAATATTTCTACATATTTATGGGATACATGTGGTATTTTGCTATATTAATGTGTAATAACCAAGAAAGTGAAACAGATTTTTCAGGTCAGCCTGGGTTTTGAGAGTGTCAGCTCAATGGGTCAGTCAGTCAAGCCCCAGAGAGGGTCGTCTTGAGGGGCTGGCAAGGCTAGCCCCCGAATTGTTGGTTCTGATGGGCTGGTAAGCCAGGCCCTGTGAGTGTTGCTGGTTCAGTGGGCTGGCAAGCCTAGGCCCCAGAGTGTCTCAGCTTCAGAGTGTCGCCTTTTTCCAGCAGCTCTCCTGATTCAGCCAGCTCTGTCAGCTGGCAAGCCAGCCTCTGGGGTGCGAGGTTCGTTGGCTCCAGAGATCTGCAGTCTTCTTCTGCAGTTCTTCAGATGGGCAATCTCCTGCAGCTCTTCAGATCGAGGTTCTTCTCTCATGCACAGGAAGAATGAGGGACATGGACAGCAGGAAAGTGAGAAAGCTGGATTTATTGACAGGACAGAAAAGCTTCCACAGTGGGAGGGGACCTGAAGGTGTTACCAATTTGGAGCTGAAACCGGTGCTTACATAGCGCTGTACAAGCCGATTGGTTAGCACTAGCTGTGAGTTGATTGGTCCACACTTAGCTGTTTTGATGGGCCAATATTAAGGACCGATCAGCAGAAGATAGGGCTGATAGGTTGCTTTTTTATCCCAGCAGTGAGTACTTAAGCTCTAACTTAAGAGGCTGGCAGGGAATTTGTTTATCATCTGAGCCTGAGCGGCCTGCCAGTAGTTTGCAATATTGTTACCAGAGGACCAGCCTGTCTGCCTAGTCTTTCTCCAACTATCTCCTGTCTCAAAAGGGTATTTATGGTATCCATCACCTCAAGTATTTATCATTTCAATTCTTCTCTTCTAGAAATCTTATTTTCATATGCACTTTTATTTCACCTCTGAACTGATTTTATTTTCCTTTCCTTCTGTTCTTTTCACCACTTCCTGTTTTTAAACTTCTTTTGATTTAAATGATTGCACATTTGGCAATATTATGTCAGTTAAGTATATTCAAAAATTATATTTCATTAGCATTTTATATAGTTTTATCACTTTTATATTGTCATATAAAAGTGACATTTAAAAGGTAGACACTTTTAAATGTCTACCTAAGTAACTATTACATATTTAGTTAAATATTACGTATTTACTATTATATATTAAAATATTACATATTTAGTAACAAATGTCCAATATTTGAGCATTTGACCAGGTAAATTTACTAAGTTCATTGTTTCACTAGGAAACATGTATTAAAGGGTTACCAAATGCTACAATAATTTAAATAGTCATCATTTTAACAAATATAGTTAGAATTCAATATTTTGAAGAAGAATTGTATGCTATCTCAAATAGTCTATAATCAGAGATCATTTTAAATTTTGACTTATTTTTAGACAATTACAATTGTAATCACTTTATATTTCAATGACAAAGAGTTAGTAAAATAGAAATATATAATGAAGAAAATATGCCTAGAGTTTTTAAGGATAAAACAAATTATTTGCTTCAACAGGAAAAGAGTTGCAAAGCTTTGTATGCCTTTACACATCAAAATATGTGTAAGAAAATACATGAATAGGTGGAGTATGTAACTAGAAAATAAAGAAATAAAATGTATTTTTTACTTCATCTTGGTAGTTTTTTTATTTATGACATTCGGGACATAACCAGCATGAAAACAAAGATATATATAATGCAGAAAAACACCAAGCTGGGGAAGAAAAAGCCCATAGCAATCAGAAGAATATCAGTGGCTAGTCAGATCATTTGAGGACCCTTTGATCATAAAGACATCTGATGTTTCAGAATCTGGATATGTTGGAAAGGAAATATGAATTTGAGCTCAATTGTGATGGCAAAAATAAAATATTTTCCTCAAAATTTATGAGTAATATTATAGTTAACTGAGAAAATACAAATTTTAAAAACTACCCATTTCTATCTAGACTTTTATTCTTAAAATACTTATAAAATATAGTCTGTGTTGAATGTCATATTCATCAATTTGTTTGAGCCATCAAAGCCAACTTTTTTCTCTGCCTTCATTCTCTTAAAAAAACAAAAATAAATTAACTTTTTAAAATGGATGTTCAAAAACGCAAAGAAATGCAGAACATTGTATCATGAATCCTCATATATCTATCAGGAATATTAACAATTATCAATATTCTGTTATTCTTTTATTTGTGGTTTCATGCTATAATATTTTTTCTAAATATTTTAGATCAATTTTTAGATATATATTACTTTACTCATATGTTTTGAATGCATTATTAATAGGAAAAGAGATTTTTAAAAACATTTTCATGATGATTTTCTGGTGTGAACATATGTCAGAACTTATTAATTTTCATATTTTAATCATATGAAATTTTTAAAATCAATTACACAGCAATAAAGCTATACAAAATATATTTTCCACACATTTTTACATTACTACCTAGGTATTGTATGTATTTTGCTACTATTAAAATATGTTTTTAATTTTATTTTAACTGTTCTCTGCTAATATATAAAATATAGACTCTATTTTTATATGGACTATTTATCCAATAACCATGCAAAATTTCCCGATAAATTTTAATAGTTTATCTGTTGGTTGTTCTGAAATTTCTCCTTAATATTTTACATTATTTCTCTAATATTTACATTTGCTATTTTTTTCAACTGGCTTTAATGTACCAGCTAGGATTTTCAATTCACTAGTAGAAATAATATAGAAAATTTTGTAATTTTCCTGAATTTAATGGGAAAACTTCAATATTCCATTATTGTGACATTGGTTGCAGATTTTTCCTAAATTCACTTCATCAAAATAAAAAAGCTATATATTATTTTCTGTCTGTTTATAGATTTTTAAAATGTTATTTAATTTGTATTTTAAAATTATGAATGTGCATTGAGTTTTGTCAAAATTTTTTCCTCATCTTCTCAATTATACATTTTTCTTATTTGTTTCTCTGAAATGTGCTTCTAATGCTAAATAAGTCAGGCATTCCTGAAATAAACCTCACTTTGCCATGACATATGCTGTTACTATACTAATTAATTTACTTTTGCATCTATATTTGTGAAAGATATTGGCATGCTTTTTTCTTTTCCTTTGCTTTTATTGTTATGCCGTTTTCACGGTTTGTTACTTAAATTATACTGGACTCAAGAAACACATTTAGATGTGCTCTATTTTTCTTCTAATTTGTACATTATTTTTAATGATTTGTAAGTTTTTCTTCAATATTTATAAAATTTGAATAGTGAAGCTATTTAAGATTGGAGATTTCTTTCTGTGAAGAATTCTATCATAATATTCTTTTTTTAATAATCTTAATTTATTTTGAATATGTTAAGATCTGAATTTCTTTCAGTGAAAACAACAGAGTTTGCCCCATATAACCAGAAAATCTTTACATGTTATGAAGTGTTTTTATTATGCATAGCTTTGCTTCAGGCACCTTACTCTGTTTTTCCCAATTGTTCTTTTTATTTGGTTCCATGATCCTAAATAAAAGTAATTAACTTGCAGGACATGTGAAGGCATTTAAATTATGCAAACTCCCATAGAAAGGAAAAAATTTGTATAATTGAGAGTCATACAAAACATTCTTACTCTATAATTGTATTCTTTAGAGTCTAAATAGCAGTGTGTAAATAACACAGAACTCCAAAGATTAAGGTTCTTAATTAGGCCTCTGAACACCTAATCCATAGCTAAATGTTTTCTGGTGTTTCTTTTTATAACCTGCCATTTTATGAAAGTTAAGACACAGGGATACATTTTTGAAAAATCAAAGTTACTGGCTGAAAGATTTTGTATACATTTTGCACACATCTCACTACTTTATCATCTTATTGAGGTGGCTTAAGATTTTCTGATCCTTCGAGTAAATATAATTTACAATAACTATAATTTTCTGAACATTCTGCATCATGTTACACACTAGTAATTAGTTCTTATTTAGTTTATGTAACAGTATTCTGAGGCATTATTACCTCCATTTTAGATTTCAAGGTGTTAAATAATTTTTCCATTGGTTCACAACTCAGGAGATGGATACAACCTCAAAAACTCAGCCCTCTGCTGCCCTTCTGCTTATAGGTGGACACACATCTCATTCTTTTCACCCCAAACCACAATCAAATTTGTTCTCTACAGGAAGTGAGAACCAAGTCTTATCTCTACCTTCTAGATGACCCAACTTTCAGAACTTAATATAGTTCATAGGATAAATTCCCCTGGTGCATTTTAAATATATTCATTACCCTCAAGGAAGCTTAACAGTTTCTCCAGTTAAAATCCATTTTTATTAAGCATAAATTCACCATGCTGTGAAAACTTGATTTTCTAAGTGAAAAGTAATAATTGTGCCAGAGTTATTGTTCTTTCAAGCAGTCATTTGCATCACTGTGATGATCTACAACATTGTAGTACTTTCTTATAGTACTTAATTACTCCCGTTATGAAAAAAAAAATGTTTTCAAAATAAAATAAAGAGATTTAGCTGGAAAGAAATGTGGGAAGGGGAAAGTCAATGTATTTTTGAAAGAAAAGATTCTGAGTGTTATATCTGTATCGCTGGTGAAGATATTTAGAAAATTATTACATGTGATTTTATTCAAGAAGCTCAACAAACCCCAAGGTGAAAGCACAAATAAATCATCTAGGTATATTTTAGTCAAATAGCTGTAAACCATGAGTCCATAAAATCTTAACAGCAACCAGAGAAGAAAGTTTCATTATATATATGTGGACAAAGGTAAGAATTAATGATGACTTGTCATCTGAAATAAATAAAGTTGGAAGACAATGAAATGACATCTTCAAATGCTGAACAAGTTGATCTCTACTAGCCAAAATGTTCCTTAAAAAGAGGGACAATTTGTGATTCACTTTCTTTGTCACTGCCTAGCATAGAAACTTTGGATATTCTTGGTTAATTGTTCTCAAATGAATAAATAAATGGTTATATATGAACTGAACCAATAGCTTTTATTTTCTACACTATGATCTAACTCCTTAATGTAGTCATCCCCAGGCCACTATTACTAAAATACCTATATTTGTCTTAATGTTGCTTGATTATGTTCTCATAGTTATGAATTAAAAGTACAAATTTAAAATGAAATAAGTTGCATAGGAGAAAGTTTGGAAATATAGTGGTTTCAATGGATTTGAAAAGTGGTAAAATATTTTCATCATTTCTGTTGATATTTTATTATTTATTTACTGAAGAACCTAATGAGGTAGATATTTTAGTTTCAATAATGAAGAAGCTAAAACAAGCAGCTAACAAACTTAATGTGATTAAAAAAAAAAACACTGTAGAAGTTAGGAATACTTACTGTAGAAGTTAGGAACATTTGAAAAATGCAGAACAAAGAAATAATATTTAAAAAGCTTAATTCTATCTCTAATTAACTACCTCTATTAATTTCTATTTTCTCCAAACTTTGTTAAAATCAATGTTAATTATCTATCTGTGAGATAACACAACTGTGATTCATAATATTAATCTAAATAATATATTTCTAACATAATAGATATTTTAAAGTTTTGAAAGCAAATCTTTATCCATCTATAATTAAGCACATTACGTAATGTTCAGTTTACTTATACATATATTGCAATAAGTAACTTTTCAAATAAAAAAAACTAGCTTGTAAATTGGAAAAAAAAATCAAACCAACATCTTTTTTTTACCACAGATCCTGTGACCATAATTACTGTGTTACTTCTTACTCTAACCAAACTGTACCTGGAAGATACCATTCATGATCCTTGGAGTCGTAGAAGCAAGGATAAGGTTACTAGCGATGTAAATGTCAAGAATGATCAAAAACAACTAAAAGCAGTTTCAGACTTATGTATTTATGTTATGGTTCTTGGTCTTGGGTAGCACTTCCGAGTATAATTGACATTGTTACCTCTGAAGAATTCAGGAACTCTTTTTTTTTTTTTAAACACTAGCAATATTGAAATTATGTGAGACTGAACAAGCTGGATCCTTTTTTTGTGTGTGTTGGAGTCTCACTCTGTCGCCCAAACTGGAGTGCAGTGGCCGCTCCCGGTCACCGCAGCCTCGACCTGCTGGGCTCCGGCGATCCTTCCGCCTCAGCCTTCCGAGTAGCTGGAATTACAGGTGCGCGCTACCACGCCCGGCTGATTTTTTATTTATTGTAGAGATGAGGTCTCGCTGCCCAGGCGGGTCTCGAACCTGCGGGCTCAGGCAGTCCACTCACCTCAGCCTCCCAAAGGCGTGGGATTACAGGCTAAGCCACCGAGCCCAGCTCAAGTTGGTTTCTTAATAGCACAACTAAGAGTAGAAGTATGTATACTTTCCTATATTCTCTGTCATTGTTTGAATGCATTTTTCCCAGTAATACAGCCAACACCAAATCCCATGAACAGATACAGTTAAATGATTGTGGTAAGATTATAACCTTTCCCAAGGGAATGAGATACATTATATTTGATGTTTTACTTTTTTTTTCATTAAGAGAAAAAAAATCTCTTAATTTTTGTACAAATGTGAAAATGGAATGCCTAGAATGATATTTGTTGCAATTTAAAAATGCACATGGTGCATTTTCAAAGTTATTTCTATTGGTCTTTTCTCGCATACTTTTGAGGTAGATAACTAGTTCTAATTTTGTTGGGATATATTCCAATTCATATGCAAAATTTCTTTTGCAAGTCATTCAGAGGATATAGGCTGGAACAATGTGCTCAGCTGAACAATATTATCTCTGCTTCACAGACGACAGAACTGAAACAGAAAAGCAAAATGACATGTTCACTGCCACAGAAGGAGTCACTGGCAAAATCGGGATTAGAACTCAATGTCCGTGATTTCCAGGACTGAATGTTGGCAGAACTACCCCTATATTTAACAAGAAGTATTTGTTTGGTTTGCAAACTCCAAAACAAAAATTTATTTATAATACTAGTGTACAAAATAGACTAAACCTTCATTTAGAAATACGCATAATACAAAGATTTGTATCATAGTAAAAATTGATTTGAATGCAATATGTGATGCAGGGTGTAAACACCTTTGAAAGTGAAATGTATTATAAGTAAAAGTCTGCCTATATTATATTGTCATAATTTCATTAAATTAAAGCAGAGTATTGTCTATATCCTATTTAGTGTGAACCATATTTCCAATATTCAATGTTTTTGATCTAAGAGTGATCATGTCATGTGGTTCCCCAATACATGAATAGAAATAGAATCATGTAATTAGTTTATTTAGTCCAGAAAACAAAGTCTTACATTCATTGCTTTCACCTTAATGCCTAAACCTGGTTCCCAAACACCAACAACTATACTTCTGATTTATGTAATATTTTATGGCCTGAGCTTAAAATTCAGGGAGTGTTAAAATTTCTCTAAACTACTTTGCCTTATAACAGTAGTTTAGAGAATAAGTCTGGAACCTCTGGGGATTCTAGGGTCTTTTCATGGGGCTGATGTGATCAGAGTTATTTTCATATTACTAAGATATGAATGCCCTTTATACACTCATTCTTTCATAAGTTTTCAGTGGAGTTTTCTAGAGGCTACAAGACATTTGATGGCATTATTACGTAATGGCTAATGTGATGGCTGATGTGAGTGCTTGTAACCTCTCGAGCCTTAATTTTTTTTTTCAGTTTTAATTACTAATGTGATAAATACTGATAGAATCATTATGCAAACAACACTTTTTGAAACATTTGATAATTTTAGGAGTGTAAAGGGGGACTTCAGATCGAAACATTTGCAGAACGCTTCCCTAAAAAGAAAACAAAAATTAACAACAGAAACAAATCACAAATTATTCCAGGAAGTATAAAGCGTGCTAACGTGGAATTATGTGTAGAATTCAATGAGAAGACTAAGAAGGTGAGTCTAATTCTTAAACCTGGAGAAGTTTATAAAAAGAAGTAACACAGTACTGGACTGTGACGACTTCGGGCTACTGAGACTGGTCAACTAGCCCTGATGTAACTCATTGTGCTCATGAGATCAGAGCTGACATTGCAAAGTCTTGGAACCTGCAGGAGTAGAGATGGAGTTCTCATATAGCAACTTCCTGGTTGTAGAAGCTTTCTAGTTACTTCAATGGCAGCAGTGTGCGGACAAAACTTATAAAAACTTACCATTACAGAAGGTGGCTTCCCAATTTAAAAGAAGAAACATCTGCCTGGTGGCCACTTCTGAGGTGTGACTTTCAGAGTTGTCCTGGAAAGTTCTTTAGGTTTATATAGGTTTTCAAATAATTCTGTAAGCCATTTAATGCCCTAAAAGAAATCCATTTTTCCTGAAACAAACCAAAATGCATACATATGTCTTCATCTGAATCCCATCCCCAAAACTGTGTCTCTTCCAGAAGGAGAAAAAGATAATTCCATGGCAGAAAGAACTAAAATTCATAAAGGATGCCTATGACTCACTGTAGACAATCACAGAAATCTGTACTGTATCAAACTTCCCAGAGAAGTATATTGATTGACCAGGTTTTTGACCTATACTTTAAACAATGGGAAAATGGTTGAAGGTGTGGAATAGATTGATAAGTGTATTAGAAAGAATTATCTGGTTTTCTATTGGAAATTGATCATAAAATAGAGTATTAGGACATAGTAAAAACATTTAGGAATCTGTCAATAACAGCCAAGTTTTTATAAAATGGTAACAGTGAAGAAATATAAAAGTGATTATCCATTCAAGCATTTTATGTGATCCTTTGGGTGTCATGCATGCCTCTTTTTCATGCACAGATGCATTATATTATAATATTTCACAAGTGACGTCTAGATCCAGTTTTGAGATCTTGATAAAAAAAGTCTTCAATTTTCAGTTGTAGGCAGTTTGCTCAGTCTACACCCTTACTATCCATCTTATCGGGTTCTAACATTTGAGGGTTACCACACATACATCCCAATGACAAAAGCCTAAATGGGACACATCTAGGGATAGCCCCTTTGCACTGGGCCTTTGGAGTCATTCAAAATACCCAATTCATAACAAGCCCACTGCACTTTGCTCACCCACCCAACTAGCCATATCTAAGCCTCTTCCTATAGTTCCAGGTTGATGGTACTTTTTTCTGGGTGCAACCTCTCTGCTCTGCTTGGCAGCCTTCTGTCATGTAGAACTGTAAGTAAAAAAGAATTCTGGTGTCATTTTTGTGGGGAGTCATTTTGTTAGGTCCCACCATCATCGATGCCATCTAACAAATCGTTAGACAACAAAACATCTTGTAGATAATTATTTTTCCTGCATACACACTTGGATAAATAGTAGTATATGTGGCAAGGCTTAGTGATTTTTTTATAGCAAATTGGCAGTGTAACTTCTACACTAACTCTAACTCATATAAGCTTTCAAACATTGTCTTGTACTGAATGTAAAACCAATAAATTTGGATCTTTTACACAAAGGCAAATATTTATTAATAAAGTAAAAGGAGGTCAATGAGATGCTATATAAAAACCATCTGAAAGGTATGTTTTTAAAATATAATTCTCAATTTTTTCGATACTTGAAGATCTATAAATTCTGATTTTAAAGGTTTTTTTCTTCTATTTACTGCAATTACTGTACTCATATCTGAACTCACTGACATTCTCAAATCCCCCTGATCTAGTTCATGGCATTTGCTATCTTCTAACATTTTACATAAATAAATAACTTTTGTGTTATACATGTAGTTTGTTATACATCTCTCATTTTCCCTCTCTGTAATGTAAGCTTCACCAAGGCTGGGGATGTATGTTGCGATCTCTTATGTAACAAAGTGTTTAGATCAGAGCTTGTTACATGGTATGTGCCATATGTGTGGGTGTGCCCACACATGATTGGATGATTGAAAAAACTTGTAAAATGGGAAATTACCATCTTTTCCTGTAGTGTTAAGTATTGTTAAGCTAATTACAGATAATTCTTGAACCGTGATGGGCACATGGTAGACTTTTAAAATGTTTTGGGGTACTATTCTTACAAATAAAAGAGTTTAAAAACAAAAATAGACTTACTAACCTAATAGCTGAGTTTTCCAACAAATGACTGATAAAATTTTTATGAGTTGAATAAAGCCTTGGGCTTGGCAAAATATAAAAATTTGTCCTCTAAATATGATGTTTATAGAATTAGGAAAAAAACAGAAAAAAGAAGAAAGGTAGACAACAGAAAGCCCAAACACTACTGGAAATTTAAAATAGGGAATGGAATAACAAGTTTCAAATTGGAAAAATTTTAACATTTCTCTTGATTGTAACTTCCTCAAGATCATATATGTTGGATATATTAAATAACATTAAGTGATTATGCACATACATAATTATATATCTATGTTTACCACATCTGTAAATATGCTGATTTGAGGGGTACTTTCTTCATCGACAAACAGGTCTTCTGAAAACAGAGACAATTTTGTTTCCTCCTTTCCCATCTTTGCGTCTTTTATTTCTTTATATTGTCTTATTGCACTAGCTATGACCAGCTGTAGATGTGGTGATAAAGGACCTCTTGTTTATTTTTATTCTTAAGGGAAAATAATCCAGCTTCACACAACAAAGCATAAGAGCCAAAGTTTTTCACATGTGTTCTTTATCAAGTTGAGGATGTTTCCTCTGTTCCAAGTTTGCTGAGAGTTTTTAATCATGAGTAAGTGCTGAATTTTGTCAAACGTTTTCTGAATCAATATAACTATGTAACTTTATTTCTTTAGCCTGTTGATGTGGTAGGTCAATAAATTCATTTTTAAAAATTGAACCAGCTTTCATATCTAGAATAAACCCCACTGTGTCATGATGTATTTTTTAATGCATTTTGGGTTTGATTTGCTGTTATTTGTATTGTTGTGCTTTTATGCAGAATTAGTTTATTATGTAACAATAGATAACTGATAGAATTATATTTCTGGTTATTTTAGAAATGATATATGATTTTAGATTATTATCTTTAATTAATAATTCCCTATCAATGAAAGTGCCTTTTGTATATTGATCCAGTCAAATGGTTCAACTACCTGAGGTTTACTGTACTTTTTGATGTGTCTGAGCATATCACTTATAAAAATGATTGCATTATAACTTCTTTTTACTTATTTATTTTTAATATTTTTTATTTTAAAATTGTGGAGTACAATTCAGGGTTAGGTATACAAATATTCATCGTGCAGGTACCCTTGTTGATGAGGTGTGCCCCCCTTCCTCAGGCAGATTTCGACTACTGTCAATCCCACCTCCCTGCCCCCCTCCCCCCTGCAGATTCCCGCTACTGTCAATCTTTTTCTTATAGTATTACGGTAGTTGTTCAAGTTGTTATGAGTGAGAACACATCAGGATTCAGTAAGTAAGTGGTTTACATACAGGTGAAGTTTGGACCTCCCATCGAACCTCACTTCTTCTGGATTAGGATCAGGCACCATTATTGATGTTATGTGTCTTCCTCCTATCACCCCAGCAGTGTCCCACTAATTCCTTTCTTGTAGTATTATGCTAGGTGTTCAGAGTCCGTTTGTGAGTGAGAACATGTGGCACTCAGTTCTTTGTTTCTATGTTAGATCACTGAGTATGAAAGACTCTAAATCCATGCAAGTTGGTGCAAAGTCCGTAAGTGTGTCCTTTATGACTGCATAATAGTCCATTGTGCATATGTACCACTTTTTTTAAAAAAATCTAGTCCAATTTCTATGGGCAGCACATCAGTTCCATGTTTTTGCTATTGCGAATAGTACTGCAATAAACTTGCATGAGCAGGTATCTGTTTTTGTAGATGATTTGAGTTCCTCCAGGTATATTCCCAGAAAGGGGATTGTTGGATAGTATGGAAGATCAATTTCCAGTTATTTTAGATATTGCCACACTGTTTTCCATAGAGTATGAACTAGTTTGCATTCCCATCAACAGTGTAAAAGTGTTTCCATTTCTCTGTAATTTTTTGTTTTATTAATGATGGTCATTCTTACTGGAGTTAGGTGGTATCTCAATGTGGTTTTGATTTGCATTTCTGTGACGATTAATGAGGCTGATTTTTCATGTGTCTGTTGGTTGTTCGTATGTCTTCTTTTGAGAAGTGAGAAGTGTCTATACATACCTTTTGCCCACTTTTTAATGAGACTGGTCTTTTTGTTTTGTTTTGTTTTGTTTCCTTTTGGCACATTTGAGTTCCTTGTAGACTCTGCATGTTAGGCTTTTTTTTCCCATTGTGTTGGCTGTCTCTCCACTCTCTTGATGGCTTCTGTCACTTTGCAGAAGCTTTTCAGTTTGATGAGGCCCCACTTGCCTATCTTATCTCTTATGGCATGAAAGTAACAAGTAGGCAGAGAACCAAATAAAAAGTGTAAGCCCATTCACAATAGCCACAACAAAATGAAATACCTTGGCATTTTCCTAACTAGAGAAGTGAAAGACCTTTACAACAAAAACTACAAAACTGCTTAACGAAATCAAAGAAGACACAAACAAATGGAAAAATAGTACGTGCTCATAGATTGGAAGTATCAACATTGTTAAGATGTCCATCCTAGGCAAGGCGATCTACAGATTCAATGCAATACCCACTACATTACCAGCATCATTCTTCTCAGACCTGGAAACGATGATACAGAAATTCATAAGGAAAGAAAAACAACTAAAAATAGCCAAAACAATCCTTAGCAAAAGAAGCAAAGTGGGAGATGTCATACTCCCAGACGTTAAACTTTATTATAGGGCTATAGTAATCAAAATTGCCTGGTAGGTACAAGAACAGGTATATAGACCAAAGGAACAGGATAGATTCCAGAAACAAAACCTTAATTTCTCAACCAACTCGTGTTCAAGAAAGACTCCACCAACTACCATTGGGGAAAGGAGAACATTTTCAGTAAATGATTTGGAAAAACTGGCCGACCACATGCAGAAGAATGAAACAGGATTCTCTAACTACTACCATACACAAAAATTAACTCTAAGTGGACCAAGACCTAAATGTAAAGCCTCAAACCATAAGAATCTTAGAAAATGCAGGAAACACCCTTACAGAAACTGGAATCTGATCAAAATCTTATAACTTCTTCTTCAATAGGCTTAACTCAGATTTTTGTCTTGTATAAACAGATTCTCTGATCACACATTGACCAGAAGTAACAATAAGTGGGCTTTCCTATTGTGTTCTCAATGATAAATGAACAAGTTCCAATAATTAAAGTATTTGATGGATTAATTTTTTCTCTTGACTTTTGATTATGCAAATAACATGAATATGGGATAGTTTTATTTTGTTTTTTTTGGTTCTTGTTTCTGTTTTTTCTTTTTTTTAAGTGAGAAAGCAACCGGATTTATTGAGAGGACAGAGAAGCTCCCACAGTGAGAGGGGACTCGAAGGGATCGCCAAGGATAGTTTTAAGAGTTAAGGTCAGGTCAGGTGCAGTGGCTCTAGCCGATAATCCCAGCACTTTGGGAGGCTGAGGTGAAGGGATTGCCTGAGTCCACAGTTCGAGAACAGTCTGGGCAACTCAGTGAGATCCCATCTCTACAATAAATCAAAAAATTAGTTGGGCATGGTAGCACACATGCCTATAGTTCTGGCTACTTGGAAGGCTGAGGAAGAAGGATTGCCTGATGCCAGCAGATCGATACTGAGGTGGCCGTGAGCACGCTACTGCACTCCAGCCTGGGTGACAGAGTGAGACTCCACCTCAAAAAAAAAAAAAAGAATTAAGGTCAAAATTGTGATCAACCTGCAGCAATACTTAAAAAATAATAAAAGCAACATTTAACAAAATACATAGAAGATTGTTATTGAAGAAAGTTAAAAACGTTATTAAAATTATTACAGAAGACCTACTTAATTTCTGTATTCTTTATGGTTTATGAATGATGGTTCATATTTAGCTAAAGTGAATTTATGGGAATTCAGAGGAAAATGAATTTTGGATGTTATCTGGAGAAAATTTGTATTTGCTGATTGTAGGCAGCAGGGGACAATAACAATGCTGAGTCTCATGAAGTTTTGGCTTTTTTTTTTTTCCCTTTCAAGAGGATAAGCCACAAAATCAGTAAGAACAAGCTTTATGGTTACCAAGTCTCAAAGAATTCTAATATTTTTCAATGAGCAGATGAACAAATATTTCTTCATGAGGACCTTTCCAGGAAGGCATATTTTTCTATACATACCCTGTCAATAAGAATGTAGTACCCTTGAGTGTCCTATATATAGGAAAGTGTTTCTGTACAGCCCAAATCTGATTAGCTATAAATAAAGTCTAATATTCTGATCCCCAGTGCTTATCATTCTCTCAAAGAGTGATTTAGCATTTGTGTTGAACAAGTTCTTATTGTTATGATTTATACTTCCATTAAACTTTAAGTACAACCTCTCTGTGTTCTCTGGACATTCTTCTTGCATGTACATTAAAAATACATGTTGATTAAATTCTGGCTCTGTGTTGCATATACCAGGTACATTGAAATAAAACTCAGAATATGCAAGATACAGACACTGACTGCCCACTCATAGTCACAATCTATTTAGTATTACAAATTACTCATGTCCTAAGAAATATTAGAAAATCATATATCAAACGATGCCTATTGAAAATAAATGTGTCTAGTAGCATAGTGCAGCAGGAAAAAGTGAAATTCTAACCAAAGTGGAATGCAGTGAATCAGGAACAAATATCTAGTGACACTATAGATGAAACCCATTTTGAAAGATGGCAGTGAATATAAGTCACCTTTAAAAATGTTAATATTTTCCAACACTTATGTCTATAATGTGATTGTAGAAATGTTTTCACCCATTACCTCCAACTTTGTATAAAGATACTGTGTAGCTCACAGAAGAGATTTTTCTGTATTCTTTTGCTTTCCTAAAATACTTTGCTATGTTTGTTTTACCATTTTATTTTATTTGTGGGGCCCTGTGATTACTTACTTCTGAAATTACTTCAAACACATGAACACAGAAAAGTAATTGATTTAAAAAATGGAATTTGGCAAGTAATTATACATAATGTGCTTTAATTTCTTGCAGTGGAGGTTTTATCCCATGAATTTTTCATAAGGATAAAAAGAGGATAGTAAGTAATTGATGTTTTTTTTTTTTTTGTCATTTTAAAGGTGAATGTTTGTAACTTATAGTTTAAGACAATTGTTCTGGTTGACTGAAATTACAGTACATTTTCAAATGTTGTGAAAACACATCATTAAAGCCATTGGGGTCTCCTAAGTTAATCATGCAAATTTATGTTAAAAATGATTATTTTTACTATGGACTGTTGACAATCTTAATGAAATTTGAATTTTTCTGTCCTATATTCACGTATGATACACTTTCCCCCAAATATATGTACTTTTTTTTTTTTCTGAGTTGGAGTCTCACTCTGTCGCCCTGAAGACTAATATGACATTGTAAGCACTAGTCAACTGAAATTAAAGCTCTCTTTGGTCCAGGACTTATACGGATTATAACTAAATAGATTATAACTATGAATGGGCAGTCAGTTCCATATTTTGCATATTCTGAGTTTTGTTCCAACTTACCTGGTATATGGCACACAAAGTCAGAATTCAATCAACATGATTTTTAATATGGCTTCATGGAGATAAGACAGAGAGGTTGCATTCAAATTTAATTGAAGTATAAATCACAGCAATGAGAGCTTGTATATATATATATATATATATATATATATATATATATATATATATACATGTATGTGTGTGTGTGTGTGTGTGTGTATGTGTGCATATATACACATACTGTAATTTCAGAACAGTTGTCTTAATCTAAAAGTTACAGTCATTCTGATCCAGCATCTAGTAATTCCCCTCCTGGGAATATACCTGGAGGAACACAAATCATTTTACAAAAGACGCCTGCACGCGCATGTTTATTGCCATACTATTTGCAATAGCAAACACATAGAACCAACCCTACTGCCCACTGAAAGTAGACTGGATAAAGACAATGTGGTACATATACAGGATAGAATATCATGCAGCCATCAAAAAGAACAAAATCATGGACTTTCGAGCAAATTGAATGGAATTGGAGACAGCCATTCTTAGCGTTCTATCACAGAAACAAATAACTGTAGGCCCCATGTTCTCACTCATAAGTGGGGCCTGAATATTAATCACAATAGCACAAGGGAGGGATCAGCAGTGGCTAGACATTGCCAGGGGAGAGGAGGGGGTGGGGCTACATAACAACACAAAGGGTACCTGGTTCTAAACCAAGGGAAGTGAGGACCAGTTGGAGGTCCAAACTTCACCTCACAAACATTACTTATGTACTTAATCCTGACTTGTATCCCAGATCTTTATAAAAAAATACAGCAAAAATAAATAAACGAATGAATAAAAATTAAAAAATCATCAATTACTTACTATGCTCTTTTTAGCCTTATGAAAAATTCATAGGATAATATCTCTGCTGCAAATAATTATACATATATATACACACACAGAGATATATTGCAACTTATCTATCTACCTGTATGTGTGTGTGTGTGTGTGTGTGTGTGTGTGTATGTGTGTGTGTATGCATATACATATGTAAAGTTACATATACTGCAATATGGAGATTTTTAAAAACATTTCAATTACTTTCAAGGAAAATTTAAAAACTTAGTGATATACTAAAGTTGTTAAATTGAGAGTAATTGTAGGAAAAGTAAACAGAGAAGGAAGATGAAATGGAGAAAGAGGAAGAGGATGAGGAAGAGGAGGAGAAAAAAAAATTTATGACCAGCAAAGCATGCCGAATTTATAATAGCAGGTACTACTGCTATTAATGATGTGATTGAAAATTGTAATTCTTTTTTTAAATGTCAGCATTGCATTTTTCTACTATTGCTTTGAAAGGAGTTATGACTTTTGGGTATAACTCACGTCATTGAAAATATGATATCTTGAACAACAGTGTTTGAAGTCTATATACACCGTGACTTACAAACTGTGTCTGCTCACCATCACGGGAAGTTTAAATTACCAGTATTATGATTAAATAAATATTTAATTAGCTGTTCCATTCCATTGTACTAGTTTTCTAAGGATGTCTTAGTAAAATATTGCTAACTGCATGGCTTAAAAAAAACAGAAATACATTCTCTCACAGCTCTGAAGGCCACAAGTCTGAATTGGAGGTTTTGCGTGGTCACACTGTCTCTGAAGTCTCTAACGAAGCAGTAAAGGCTACTGTGATCTAAAACAACTTCAGAAGCCAGCAAGGCAAGTTACAATAGGTTTCAAGGCCTGACTCGACTTCTCTGTGGTTTTATCTGCCTGCTAGGCCTGTGGAGACCTTACAGGCCCTGCCTCTTGTCTCAGTCAGACTCTTGCCTCTGAGCTTGCCCTTCTGGCCTCTGTCCCTACACACAATGCTGTGACTGAGGACTCATTTTCTCTTTTGTGGAGGGTAACATATATGCATACCTGAGTGATTTTATCAACCCATTTTCTGCCTAAAGAAATTCAGGAGACTGACAGTCTTCCTTCATTCTGTCTTGTCTCTGTCCCCTTCAGTCCAAGTTCAAAGTGTTTCTGCTGATATTATATTATCAAAGACTTTGCTGGTCTTCTGTGGATGTCAAGGTGATCCTTACCATTGCATAATAGTATTCTCCACAGATCCTGTCCTACTAAGCCCATCTCTGTTCCCTCCTCTGCTGAGATGGCAGATTTAATCTATGAAACACATAACTAATCCCTTAAGCATAAATTTTTGTGGCCACACGCTTGGCCCTATTTCCAGAATAGGCTGTCTGGATAGGCTGGAGTTTCCTAAACCACGTGTTCAATCCTTTTCACATAAGTTTATTCCTTCGTGTATCTCTTTCCTCTCATATATTACTGTAAGCATCAAGGAGATAACAGGCTACACTTTGCTTGGATTATCAGCTATGTACTCAAGAACATTGTTGAAAAGTTTGACTTTCCATCCAGCAGAACATAACCAAAGTGTTTTAGTCAGTTTATGACAGTTCCAGCTCCAGGGTCTTTTAATTAATGCTATACAATTCCTTCTTTTTTCCTTTAAGGTTTAAATTCTCACCAACATTTTGATTATGTTGGTATATACATTCTCTAAAACAGTAAAAGCTTTCTCCACTATTCACTTCTGGGTTTTTAACAGAATCATCTTTGACATTCATATAGATTGAACTTACCAGCTACAATTTAGAATAAACTCTAATTGTAAAATTAGCAGTTGCTAATAAGAAAAGTTTCTAATTTCAAAATAATAGAAAATATTATTATTAAAAGAGGCTAAAGAGAACTTGTGGATTTTCTTGGCAGGTGTTTTAATAGCATATACTTTCTGTGTTTACTTTAGTTTTAGTTATGAGATATAAAACTGTTATTTTATGCTTTTCTTCTTTTCTTGCATTAATCAATGGTAAGAAACATTAAGGTGCTATTGAATTTGAATAATCAGAGTCCTTGAATATGAATTGTAATAGATACTATCAAAGAAAGAATACACATATACACTAGACATTAGAGAATTAAGAAAGAGCTTAGAAAATAAGATAGAAAGAATAAATACATACAATCTATTCAATCAGTAAATGTGAACATTACAGAGAAAGCGAAACTGGACAGAAGAAATTCACAGTAAGATCCAGTGAAGCCATTGGAAAATGATATATTGAGGAGATAAGATTATTTAAAAGCAGAACCAATGGAGAGAAAAGTACCATGCATGCTGTATAGTAAAGGAACAATCCATCTATGAGTAAACTAGTGAGTTCACTGCAAAGGTAGAAGGTGACTATACAGGGTAGCAGCTAAATTTTTGGAAGGTGAGTTGGCTTGTGAGGAACAACAGCAAGTTAATGGAAACTTGCAGGAGAAAACACAAAATAAGAGAGCTGAAGAAATCAGATGAGGATAGGCTCCTCCTCTGTCAAAGTCACTATATTATTTCCCCGGGAATCAATATAAAGTGTTTCGAGCTGCAGTCCCCAAGGAGTTTCATATGACCAAATTGACCATTTTTGTGATGTTCCCTGTTAAAACCGGCTATTCCTAAGTTTAAAGTATGAAAAAAAAAAGGTTAGATCTGCTTACAAAATTCATCTGGCTGAGATTTGTTATTGGATGAAAGCCCACAATGACACATTAATCCTTATGCATAACTTTATTTGAAATAAAAATAAAGTGTATCTACAATCATTTAGTCAGTTACTACAATTACTTAAGTAAATGCCCTAATTACAGCAGTAAGACATTTACTGGCAATACTGAATCATTATATTTCACCTGACCAAGTTTGTTACTATAGTTAGAACCTAACTTGTATATGTCCCCAACTTATAATATACCATTATATTTACCACCACAAGAACAGAAAGGCACAATAGTAGCTTAGTCAAGTCATTTTTTCCAACTATATTATTCCATAGTTTTAAAAAAATAACATTAACGTGTATTCATCTGCTTGGACTACCTTAAATGAATTCCATAGACAGGATAGCTTAAATAACAAATCTCCATTTTTAAAAACAGTTCAGGAGGTTACAGGTCCAAGATCAAGGTGCGGGTAGATTTGGTTTCTAATGTTGCCTTTTTTCATGCCCTGCAAGTGGCCACCTTCTCTCTGTATCCTAACGAAGTCTTTCCTCTGTAAACATGCTATCCTGATGACTCTTCTTTTTTTTTAATGTGGACACATATCCTACTGAATTTGGGTTCCACCCTTATGATCTCATTTAGACATAATTTCCTCTTTAAAGGTCCTATCTCCAGTTATAGCCACATTAGGGGTCAGGGCTTCCACATATGAATGTTGAACGAACATAATTTAATCCATAGCAATAGGAAAAACATTTTTTTTAAGTGATTTTGTGTGTGTGTGTAAATAGCACTTATGTTTTTAGTTGAGATAATAAAGTTCTTTACATTATCAGTAAAATTAGTCTCTTGCTGGTAGTAACTATTACCAACAGATTTTTTCCAGCAAATGAATCTATTTCTTCTAAAGCCCTTCTATTAGTTTATGGATTGTTAAATGTACCTCCTTCTGTTATAGACATTATGCAAAAAATATCTGTGCTAAATAACATTGCACTCTAGCTGCAAGAAATGTCATCACCAAAAATGATCTGAGAGATTTAAACATGTTTTTAGCATATGAAGCAATTCTAATAGGTTGACATTTCTTTCTTATACTTTAGCTGATAAATCCTTTGTTTAACTTTTTCCAAAGATGTCTGTTTAATTACAACAAGGAATCATATGTTTAATATGTTGGTGAAATAGTTCTCAAGAAGAAAAATAGCAAAGTGAACATTTTGTAATATTTGAAGTCCTTTTGCTCTCATATATTTTTCATTTCTAGAACTGGGAAAATCTTTGGCTGTAGAGATATAACTATGCAAATGGCATTGCAGGGCTTCAGTGGGGCTTTCTAATGTTTGCCCAAGCGGAATTTAAGCCGGAGGCATCCATCACCTCTGAGGTACAATCAGATGCGAGTGTGGATTCCTGGAAGGGAAATGTCAGGAAGTCCAATCAGTTTGTAGTATAAATGGTTCTAGAATCAGCAGGAGGAGGAAAGAGTTGCCAAATTGCCTCAAGGCTCACTGAAGGCTTTAAGTAGTTTCATTTTCAAAAGGATATTCCGAAACTACATCTATCATCAGTGTATTAAAATGATCACATTTTCCTACTTTTTTTCCCCACATTCTTAATCTGCACCAGAGAAGCAATCCTAAATGCTTCTTAGAGCCATGGAGCTTATGAGGAGATCTGTTGGGAGCTTATTTTTAGAGCATCTAAGCATTGTTTCCTTGGCATAAAATATGCAAAAATCCTTCTGCAGAGTCAACTATTAGGCATTCATATACATTCTCTTGCTAGAGCTGGATTGCTTACTATAATATCCTCTAAAATGTATCTATTATGTCTAATTTAAATTCTGCAACTTTCCTCTCTATTAGACCAATATCCCTGGGTGCAGAGATTAGCAAGTAACTGCTGTTACAAATGCTTTATCCTTCAGACAAACTGGGATGGTAGTATATTTCAAGTTGCAGTTCTCCTGAATATAGCTATGTACATTTCTTTCACAAAAGTCTCGGAATGTCATCTTGTACAGGGAAATGATATTTACATTGCTATACTGAGAAGACTTCTATTGAGGCCCTGATGACATTGTATAAGTCAGAAAAAAAAATCTTATATGGCTTGTAGAAAGATATTGTGAATATGTATTGTAATTTTGATACCAGGACGCTCTGGTATCAAGGTTTAAATATTTACTTCCTTATGCCATGAAGAAGACACTAGACAGGTTCGCAAATATGTGAATTTGGTTTTACTCCTACATGAATACAGTTCTGAATGAGATTTAAAGATGCTTCAGTAATTGGGGTCCCATTACTAAGCATGTTTAAATTAGGGAAGTTTGAGTCTTTGTATGCACTGCATTGGAGACTGGTTACAATATAAAACTAGGGCTGGAGGCACCAGTAATAAGAATGACATTTTATAAAAGAAACAGTTGATAACAAAATCAGATAATAAATTCTAATTCATTAATTTATTTATTCTTGATAATTATCAAGTATCTTTTTAACCCAGATAGTATTCTAGATACTGGGAATACAGATTAACACAGAAAAAAAATCCCTGCCCTCACCAGACCTTAGACTCTAGTAAGAGAAGACATGCTAAATAAATGCATTACTTGAGTTGGATAACGTATAATTTTAAAAAGTTAAACTCCTAATAGAAAACTTATCACAAAGGTAGAAGAGAAAGAAAACATTTTAATGACTGAATAAACATTAAACCACAATGTGATGCAGTTCCAAGACAATCTGCTAAGAACTTTCAAAGACAGAAATCTTACCCTTTTTGTTGCTAATCAGATACAACCCATTACACACATGTTCTCAAGATAGAGAACAAGTCCTCAAGGAAGAGGATTTGACAGCACCATTCATCACAAATAGTTTACTTGAGATTTACTTGCTAATTGAGGTGGTTGTCTGTGTTTAATTGTGTTTATCCACAATAAGCTTCTCATATCTTTATGATGAAAGATAGTTTTGTAACTTGGAGGGAGGTGCCTTTTTATGTTAGACTCCTACCATCTCACAGAAACTAGGAGGTAGGGGCATTATTTCCTTGCCGATTACATTTCAATGAGGTGGTTCTCAGGTCCTTGAGAAAAACTTTTCGGGACCTTAAGCTGGCAAGAGGCAAGTTTGCGCTATCAAGGTTTTTTGTTTTTGTTTTGTTTTTTTGAGTCAGAGTCTCACTCTGTCGTCCAGACTGGAGTGCAGTGGCCGCTTCCGGCCACCGCAGCCTCGACCTGCTGGGCTCCGGCGATCCTTCCGCCTCAGCCTTCCAAGTAGCCGGAATTATAGGCATGCACTACCACTTTTTTGATTTATGGTAGAGATGAGGTCTCGCTGCCCAGGCGGGTCTCGAACCCGCAGGCTCAGGCAATCCACTCACCTCAACCTCCCAAAGGCGCGGGATTACAGGCTGAGCCACCGAGCCCGGCTGCTGTCAAGGTTTTATACACATGTTAAAAATATAGAAAAATGTAACATTACAAGTTTTGTAAAGTAAATGCTCTAAGACAAGGGAGTAGGGTAAGTCTTTTCACCTATTTTCAATAGAAATAATTAACCTTCTTATGTTAAATTTGTATTTGTTCTTACTGTCTCTTCCTTACGTTACTACAAAATGGTAGCATTACAATTATATAATTTTCTCCGTTGGTATTTCTGTCTTTCTTTGGGACAGTTGCAAGCATCTAAATATCCAGCAAGTACAGTGAAATTAAGAAAAACTTTATTTGGAATTTGTGATGAAACAAATACACTTTTTAAATTTTTATTATTTTATCTTGCCTACTCCCAAGCAAACAGGATTTATAAATTTCTCTTCTTTCAGAGAAGACTTTGGGGTTAAGAAAAAAGTTCTGTCACAAAGCAATTTTATCAATGTCATTTATATTGTAACAATACCTTGGAATTAAAGAAAGATATTGCCTTTTCAGATATTGAGTCTCTTTCGAGCTCCCTCTTTCTTCCAATAGAATGAAAAGTACTGGGCTAGAGTACTATGACAATGTCCGAAAGTAGAAAAATTAAAAAGAAAGAAAACAGTTACATCTGTTTTTCTATAGAATTTCCAATTGTTATTTCTACTCACAGTCACTAATTGGCAATTACCATTTAAATAGGAATATGGCTAGATATGAAGCTTCCATCCCCCTGAAGCTATATTTTAGTAATTTTATATTTTAATATTTTTAAATAATTAAACTTCATTTAAAGAACTAAATCATTTTATTATGTATTCAATGATCCATGCATCAAATGCTTGTAGTTATAGGGTAGTGTATGGTATGTATCAAGGCAAAATGAGTCATCCCTTTTTTGATAATGTCTACTGACCTTTCTTCCACTCAATATTTGCATAATTTCCTCAGTAGAGCTGAACCTAAAATCTTTTCCTTTTCTTCTCACATTATTTCACATATTCAGTTTTTGAGACTATTTCATGCATACTTATCCTGTAACATTTGCAACTTTCAATCTTACATTATAGTTAGCTTTGTTTACAAGTCTCTACTATGAGTTGAAGCCCTTTGAAAGCAAAGGCTTGTATTAAAAAAAGAAAGAAAGAAAGAAAACACTGTAAGTTCAGTTGTTAACAAATTGCCTGTCACATAACATGTATTAATTCATTAGTTACCAAATGTTAATATTGATTTAAGTATCATATACTGAGATAAAATCTGTAGTTTTCTATAAAGTTGATATGTTTCCATAATAAAGCAAGTTAAAAAAAATAAATATTGCAGAATGAATTCATTCACTTTTCCAGGAGGCTTTGGAATTTGGGTGCTGGAATTCATTGTCCTAGCCCAGTGATGAATTGGGGCTTGCCAGACTTATTCTTTTTTTTTTGAGTTGGACTCTCACTCTGTCGCCCAGACTGGAGTGCAGTGGCCGCTCCCGGCCAACCACAGCCTCGACTTGCTGGGCTCCAGCAATCCTTCCAGACTTATTCTTAAAGCTGCTTGAGAATGTGGAAGTGTTTAGATTTTTCTAGCAACACTATATAGACAGTCTGCTCCTCTGTTCTCTTATTTTCATTGATCCATTATTGTGTTTCTAAATAAGAAGCCCTTTTGAAATGAAGCCAGTTTTTCATGCAGCACCCTTTCTTGTAAATCTGCAGGATTTGTTGTTACTCATGGTACTGTTTTCCATCTTTTTCCTTTTTTAACTTTTGGGCATTGTCAAAGTAACTTGACTCAACATGTTTCATTCCATGGAAAAAGTGAGATAGAAAGAGATTCAATATCTGAAAACGGCAGTATCTTTCAATTCCAAGGCATTGTTACTCTATAGATAACAATGATAAAATTGTTTGGGGTAAAATATTTCTTAATACTAAAGTCTTCTCTGGAAGCAAAGAAAGCTATAAATCTTATGTTTGAGCTAGAAAAAAAAAATAACAAAATATTCATTTTATATCAGATTTCAAATCTATACCTCAAAAATTGCATACAAATAGCAAAAAGATAAATCATTATTTTTAATGCATTAAATATTTAAAGGAGAGGGAACCACCTCCAAATTGGACCACTTTACATAAGAAATGCATTTATAAAGAATATGTTTAGTACTTAAAACTTCCATGTTATGTCATATGATGGCTGGACTATTTAGCATTTATACGATAAGGTTGAAGGATATTGTCTTTACAAAAAAGTAGAATATGAATTGAGTCATGGCCTCATTGTTAAAAGCATTCAAATATCAGGATTTTTTTTCTGATCATATATTATTTTTTGAGAATTGTGTTAAAACCCTTTAAATGGATAAATAGATAGAAATGGCAATCTTAGTGTACCTTTGGAATAGCAAGTTACTTAAATTTGTGATTTTAGATACCATATATAAATATTCTGAAAATATGGATTGAAAAGAATGATTTATCTTTTTGCTGTTGTCAAATGCTAAATAATCCAGCTATCATATAACATAATATAGAAGTTTTAAGTCCTAAACATATTCTTTATAAATACATTTCTTAGATAAAAATGGTCCAATTTGGGGGTAGTTCCTTCTCCTTTTAAGTCTAGCGCAAGGGACCTGGCAGTTACCTGATTATTAAAAATAGAGCTGTTTTCCAATCCTGCTACCAGATATATATCAAAGGTAATGACATCAGTATTTGGAAGAGATATCTGCACTCTCATGTTTATTGTAGCACAATTCACAATAGTCAAGACATGGAATCAACCTAAGTATCTATCAATATATAAATGGATAAAGAAAATATATTATATATATAGGTAATGCAGTGCTATTCAACCTTAAATCAAAAGGAAATTCTGGCATTTGCAACAATGTGAGTGAACCTTGAAAACATTAAGTGAAATAAGCCAGACACAAAAAAGCCCCAAATATTGTATTATCTAACTTTTATGTGAAATCCATGTTGAACTAGTAAAGAAGAGAGTAAAATGGAAGTTGCCAGGGATTGGAGCGAGGACCTAGTTATGAGAATGAAAAAATATATACTCATGCACACAGGCTCACAAGTTTGTATGGAAACTGCTTTTAAATAAAAAAAAAAACAACAACAGATTTGTGTATGTTGCTATAATATAGGGTAACATCTGTGGCAATGAAATTAGAATGTGATAATGAAATAACATGAACAGACTAATTTGAAAAAGATTGTAGGGTGCAAGATGTGAGCAAGTCTCATACTGAGTATGTACTGTCATATTTCCTTTCCCATAAAGCCTTTCTGAAGGATTCCTTTGAATTCATAAAAGTGAGATCAATACCAGAATCATCCCTCCACCTCTCCCATTATTTTTTTAAAAGTGTTTTCTTCTCTGATCTTACACCCCAAAATTGACATGTAATAAGATGATTAGGATTTTTAAAAATGAGTGTTAATGTGTGAGTGTTAGGCCTAGAATGGAAAATATCAGGAGTGATATAGTCAGAATGATTCACCTCTTAAAAGACAATGTGCTCTTTTGTTCATCTGCAGGAAATGAGGATTGGCATTTTCATTACTTACCTTAAGAATTCTCTTCCCTTTAACAACCAATTAATTTTGTCATTGTTTTGTCTAAATTATACTCATTTTTCTCCTAAAGAAGGTTAGACCTCTTGCAGACAAATAATTACTACTGTCTCTGAAAAAGGATAGATCTTTCTTGTTTTCTCTCAAAAGACAATACATGGCCTCTGATTTTAAGATATATCAAAAACATATTTACAAAAATTTGTATGACTATGACATTCTTCTCCAGAACATCAGCAAGTCTCTCTTAGTGAAAGTCACTTCCTGATCAAGAATTGGAGAATTGTATAAATATTCCTGAGACATAGGCTTCAGGCAGGATATCAAATATATTTCACATAGAAAGTAAAGTTAGAGAGCTTAACCTATTCCTGGTCCAGCCAGAATAGCAGTTAACTATTTATTGAATCATAATTGGAATATACACATCTTTTACTTCAACATGTAATCTACTATACTTAATTTATTTTCTCTGATAAATACAAAAAATTGTTAGATATTTGTAATGCATGTATGAGTAGAAAGAATATGGTAGATTCAGGATTTCATAACTTTCCATACAGGTAAGAAATTATAGCCGGGCTCGGTGGCTCAGTCTGTAATTCCGGGCCTTTGGGAGGCTGAGGTGAGTGGATTGCCTGAGCCTGTGGGTTCGAGACCCGCCTGGGCAACAAGACCTCATCTCTACAATAAATCAAAAAATCAACCAGGTGTGGTAGCGCATGCCTGTAATTCCGGCTACTCGGAAGGCTGAGGCGGAAGGATTGCTGGAGCCCAGCAGGTTGAGGCTGCGGTGGCTGGGAGCGGCCACTGCACTCCAGTCTGGGCGACACAGTGAGACTCCGACTCAAAAAAAAAAAAGAAATTGTTTTGTATCATAGATTTAAATACCCATCAATATAAATTTTCTCAAAATTTAAGGCAATCAGTAAGTTATCACAACAAGATAAAAAAGAAAATATGTAGCCGGGCTCAGTGGCTCAGCCTGTAATCCCGCGCCTTTGGGAGGCTGAGGTGAGTGGATTGCCTGAGCCCGCGGGTTCGAGACCAGCCTGGGCAGCGAGACCTCATCTCTACAATAAATTAAAAAATCAGCCGGCGTGGTGGTGCATGCCTGTAATTCCGGCTATTTGGAAGACTGAGGCAGAAGGATCGCCGGAGCCCAGCAAGTCGAGGCTGCGGTGGCCGGGAGCGGCCACTGCACTCCAGTCTGGGCGACAGAGTGAGACTCCAACTCAAAAAAAAAAGAAAACATGTCACTGAGAAATATGTGATAATAGAATTTGTAAGAGAATGAATGTTATTTATTTTCTCTAATTTTTATTTATTTATTTTATTTTAAAGATGCAGGGTAGAATTCATGATTAGGTATACAAGTAGACATCATACAGGGAAAGTTTGGGCCTCCATTTGGGCCCCACTTTGCCCAGTTTGAGATCAGGTATACTTACTGATGTTGTGTTCCCCCCAACCCCCCACCATCCTGGCAGTGTCCTGCTACTGCCAATCCCTTTCTTTTCTTTTTTCTTTTATTTTTTTCATTTTCATTTTTATTATAAAGTGGTGGGGTACATTTCAGGTTTAGGTATACAAACATTGATCTTGCAGATACCCTCGTTGATGAAGTATGCCCCTCCCTCCCCTAGCAGTTTCCCTCAACTGCTAATCCCACCCCCCCCGGACAGTTTCCCACTACTGCCAATTGCTTTCTTATAGCATTATAATTGTCCAAGGTTTGCTTATGAGCGAGAACATATGGAACTCTTCTTTGTTTCTGTGATAAATCACCGAGTATGATCGACTCCAAATTCATCCAAGTTGCTGCAAAGTTCATATATTGGTCCTTCTTTATGGCTGCATAATATTCCATTGAGTATATGTACCACATTTTTTTTATCCAGTCCAACTTCGATGGGCAACACGGTTGGTTTCATGTTTTTGTTATTGTGAATAGAGCTGCAACAAACATAGGTGTGCAGGTATCTTTTTGGTAGAATGATTTGAGTTCCTCTGAGCATATTCCCAGTAGGCGAGTTGCTGGGTCATATGGAAGGTCAATTTCTAGTTCTTTCAGGAATCACCGCACTGCCTTCCAAAGTTTGCACTCCCACCAGCAGTGTAGAAGCGTTCCTTTTTCACCACATCCACGCCAGCATCTGATGTTTGTTTTATTAATGATGGCCATTCTTACAGGGGTTAGGTGGTATCTCAATGTGGTTTTGATTTGCATTTCTCTGATGATTAGTGAGGCTGAGCACTTTTCTATGTGTCTACTGGCTGCCCATATATCTTCTTTTGAGAAGTGTCTGTTCATATCTTTTTCTCATTTTTTAAAGGGCCTATTTTTTTTTCCTTTTGGCGTGTTTGAGTTCCTTGTAGATCCTAGATGTTAGGCCTTTGTTGGATAAACAGTTGGCAAATATATTTTCCCGTTCTGTGGGCTGTCTTCTCATTCTCTTGGTGGTTTCTTTTGCTTTGCAGAAGCTCTTTAATTTGATGTGGTCCCACTTGTCTAGTTCTTTCTTTTTTTTTTTTTGAGTTGGAGTCTCACTTTGTCACCCAGACTGGAGTGCAGTGGCCGCTCCCGGCCACTGCAGCCTCGACCTGCTGGCTCCGGTGCTCCTTCCACCTCAGCCTTCCAAGTAGCCAGAATTACAGGCATGCGCTACCACGCCTGGCTAATTTTTTGATTTATTGTAGAGATGAAGTCTCGCTGCCCAGGTGGGTCTCGAACCCGTGGGCTCAGGCAATCCACTCACCTCAGCCTCCCAAAGGCGCGGGATTACAGGCTGAGCCACCGAGCCTGGCTACTTGTCTATTTCTTATTGTGTTTGGCTTTAGTGTTCTGAATAGGAATTGGTTCCCAGTTCCAATTTTCTTAAGGGAGTCCTCTGCATTTTCTAAGATTCTTATAGTTTGAGGTTTTACATTCAGGTCTTTGATCCATTTAGAGTTAATTTTTATGTATGGTGATAGGTAGGGGTCCTGTTTCAATCTTCTGCATGTAGTCAGCCAGTTTTCCCAGCACCATTTACTGAATAGGTTCTCCTCCTCCCCAATGGTGGTTGTTGGAGGTTTTGTCAAAGATGAGTTGGTTGAGAAATTGAGCTTTGCTTCCGGAATCTCTATCCTGTTCCATTCGTCTGTATGCCGGTTCTTGTACCAATACCAGGCTGTTTTGATTACTCTAACCTTATAGTAAAGATTGAAGTCTGAAAGTATGATACCTCCTGCTTTGTTTTTTTTTTTTTTTGCTAATGATTGTTTTACCTATTCGTGGTTAATTTATGTCTCCATATGAATTTCTGTATTGTTATTTCCACGTCTGAGAAGAATGATGTTGGTAGCTTAATGGGTATTGCGTTGAATCTGTAGATTGCCTTTGGTAGGATGGACATCTTAACAGTGTTGATTCTTCAAATCCATGAGCATGAAATATTTTTCCTTTTGTTTGTGTCTTCTTGGATTTCTTTAAACAGTGTTTTGTAATTTCCATTGTAAAGCTCTTTCACTTCTTTGGTGAGGAAGATACTGAAGTATTTCTTTTTTTTTTTTTTGGTGGCTATTGTGACTGGGATTGTGCTTTTTATTTGGTTCTCTGTCTGCTTGTTGTTGGTGTAGAGGAATACAACTGTTCTTTGCACACTTATTTTGTACCTTGAGACCTTCCCAAAGTCCTTTAACAGTGCAAGCAGGTTTTTGACAGATTCTCTTTGATTTTCAAGGTATAGGATCATGTCATCAGCAAAGAGGGATAACTGGACTTCCTGTTTTCCTATTTGGATACTCCTGATTTCCTTCTCTTGTCTAATTGCCTGAGCTAGGACTTTCAACACAATATTGAACAATAGGGGTGAGACTGGGCAGCCTTGTCTTGTTCCAGTTTTCAGGGAAAATGATTCTAGTTTCTGACCATTTAGCAATATGCTAGCTGTGGGTTTTTCATAGATGGCACTTACTCTTTTGAGGTATGTTCCTTCTATACCTAGATGTTTGAGGGTTTTTATCAAGAAGAGATGCTGGATTTTATCAAAAGCTTTTTCTGCATCTAATGAGATAATCATGAGGTTCTTGCTTTTACATCTGATGATTTATTTAATGACATTTATGGTCTTGCGAATGTTGAACCAGCCCTGCATCCTGGTGATGAAGCCTACTTGGTCATGGTGGATGATATTTGAGATGTATTTTTGGATCCAATTTGCTAGAATCTTGTTGAGGATTTTTGTATCCTTGTTCATAAGGGATATTGACCTGTAGATCTCTTTCTCTGTTGGATCTTTACCCGGTTTGGGTATCAGTGTAATGTTAGCTTCGTAAAATGATTTCGGGAGAAGTCCATCTTTCTCAATTGCCTGGAATACTTTCTTTTAAAAATTTTTTTTTTTATTTTAAAAATGTGGGGCTAAATTCAGAGTTAGGTATACAAATGATGATTGTGCAGGTATCCTTATTGCTGAGGTGTCCCCATCCTCAGTAGTTTCCCTCGACTGCCAATCCCTTTCTTATAGTATTATGGTAAGTGTTCAGTGTCCGTTTATGAGTGTGAACGTGTGTATTCTGCTCTTTGTTTCTATGACAGATCACTGGGTATTATTGATTCTTTTTTTTTTTCTTTTTTTTTTGAGTTGGAGTCTTACTCCGTTGCCCAGACTGAAGTGCAGTGGCACGCTCCCGGCCACCACAGTCTCAACCTGCTGGACTCCAGCGATCCTTCTGCTTCAGCCTACCAAGTAGCTGGAACTACAGATGTGCACTACCATGCCTGGCTAATTTTTGTTTTTATTTATTGTGATGAGGTCTTGCCAAGTGCCCAGGTGAGTCTTGAACCTGTGAGCTCAGGCAATTCACTCACCTCGGCCTCCCAAAGCATGGGATTACAGGCTGAGCCACCGAGCCCGGCCGTATTATTGACTCTAAATCTATTCAAGTTGCTGCGATGTCCATATATTTGTCCTTTATGACTGCATAATATTCCATTGTGTATATGTACCACATTTTTTTATCCAGTTCTCTTTTGATGGGCAGCACAGTTGGTTCCATGTTTTTGTTATTGTGAATAGTGCTGCAATAAATGAGCATGTGCAGCTATCTTTTTTGTAGAATGATTTGAGTTCCTTTGGATAGAGTTCCAGCAGGGGGATTGCTGGATCACATGGAAGGTTAATTTGTAGTTCTCTTTTTTTTTTTCCAGTTGGAGTCTCACTCTGTCACCCAGACTGGAGTGCAGTGGCCGCTCCCGGCCACCACAGCCTCGACCTGCTGGGCTCCAGCAATTCTTTTGCCTCAGCCTTCCGAGTAGCCGGAATTACAGGCATGCGCTACCACGTCCGGCTGATTTTTGATTTATTGTAGAGATGAGGTCTTGCTGCCCAGGCGGGTCTCAAACCTGCGGGCTCAGGTAATCCACTCACCTCAGCCTCCCAAAGGCGCGGGATTACAGGCTGAGCCACCGAGCCCGGCTTAGAAATTGTCACAAAAATTTAAACAGAACAACAGATACTAGGGACTCTTAAAAGTGGGAGGGAGGAAGAGGGGAAAGTGTTTGAAAATTACCCATTGGATAGCAGGCGTGCCACTTGGAAGATGGAAATAATATAAGCCCCAAATTCACCTTCACACAACATATCCATGTCACAAAACTGCACAGGTATCTCTTGAATGCAAAAATTTTAAAAAAGTAAAAATTAATAAAATATTAAAATAGACTATATCTTTAAAATCTCATATAAAAGTCTACAGCAGAACTTTATACCTTTTGTAAATAAAATGATAGAATAATAAAGAATGCCACCTGAATTCAGATCATCTCATTTTTTGAAAATACTTAAAAGCAAACCCCCCCAAATTATCATAGGTAGAATTCCATTTTACTTGTTTATAGTTACATCAGAAAGTTATCCTATTCTGTTAACTAATCAATTTATGGATTCGTTATTACATTTTGTAATAAGAACTTTATTTCTTTTGGATCAGATTCAGTACATACTGAGAAGTACTTGAGAGTTTTTATTCTATATTATGTATCCTGAGATCCTTGAATTTTAGAGTTATTTGCATGTTTAAGCTGCTGAACAAATTGTCTGCCTTCCCTGGAAGCTCTTTATTAACTATAAATGCAGAGGTAAGTCCTCAAGTCTATCCAAATAGTTCTTCCCCTAAGTAGTCCACTCAGGACTTCTGGGACCACAAGTGTCCTAATGGAAAACCAAGTGGCCTTGAGCTGTCAGATTCGAACTCAAGAATTTGAATTCTTACCTGAAAGTGAATATTTTTTTCTTATAATTTCTTCTCTCAATGTCATGACTCTTTAATTAATAAAGTGATGCTTATTTTATTTGTTTATATAAAATAGAAATGGGTGACCCATCAGGAAAGAGGAGTTTATATTAGAGTTTACCATCCTTCACAAGTGCTGAGAAAGTCCTTGAAATTAAAAACACAAGGTCTATGTATTTTCTGAGTGCAAAGAGTAAAATATTATAAGTTCCTTCATGATGAGTCAACTTTCCACTTTCACAAAGATGAAAACAATTTCAGGTCACATCTGAAAAAACAAAACAATATTAAACATTCATAAATTGAGTTCTGTGTAAATAGTCATACCAACTGATTATTTTTGTTCAGATATCCAGTTATAATTGTAAATGTAGACTTATCAAACAAAAACAACATACTAAAACTTATGGGATACAGCAAAAGCAGTGGGAGATTTTTGCAATAGCACCAACATTAAACAAGAAGAAATATCTCAAATAAACAACCTAACATTGCATCTCAAGTAACTAGAATAACAATAAATAATTAAGCTCAATGTTAGAAGGAAAGAAATAATAAAGTTTAAGCAGACATGAATGAAATAAAGACTAGATAACCAACACAAAATATAAACAAAACTAAGAGTTTTTTAGATAACAAAAATTGACAAACCTTTAACTAAAAAAAAAAAAAAAATTGGAGACTCAAATAAATAAAATCCAGAACTGAAAAAAAACCACAAAACTACAACTGCTACAACAGAAATGCACAGATCATAAGAGACTATTATGAACTATTGTCACCAGAAAATTGGATAACCTGAAATAAATAGACAAACCCGTTGACACACACAACCTATCAAGATTGAATCATGAAGAAACAGAAAATCTCAACACACCAATGAATTAAATCAGTAATTTAAAATCTCTCATCAAAGAAAATGCCAGGACCTGGTGCCTTCACTGCTGAATTTTATCAGACACTTAAGGAAAAAGTAATACCAGTTTTTCTCTAACTTTTTCAAACAATTGAAAAGGAGGAGATATTTTCAAATTCATTTTATGAAGGCAGTATTATCCTGATGCCAAAGTCAGACAACACCACAAAAAAGAATTTACAGGCCAATATTTCTGATAAACAGATGTAAAATTTCTCAACACAATACTGTAGCCACAAACCAAATTTAACAGCACATTGAAAAGATTATACACCATGATCAACAGGGATTCATTCCAGAGATGCAAGGATGGTTCAAAATGTGCAAATCAGTGATAGATGTGATACGTCACATTACCATCACATTAACAATGATCCTTATTTTCATTATAATAGATGCTGAAAAAGTACATGACAAAAATTAAAAATCTTTTATGTAATAAGAGCATTCATCAAATTAGTTATAAATGGAATGTACTTTATCATAGTAAAGGTGATATATGACAAACCCACAGTTCACATCATACTAAATGCGGAAAAGTTGAAAGTTTTTCCTCTAAGATCTGGAACAGACAAGATTGTGCACTCTTGCCACTTCTAAGTTCTAACCACAGCAGCTAGGTAAAGGAAAGAAATAAAAGACATTCAAATTGGAAATGAAAAGTGAAATTGTCCCAGTTTGCAGTGAACATAACGTTGTTGTAGAATAACTTAAAAGATTCTACCAGATATGTTAGAAATAATAAACAAATTCAGTAAATTTAAAGAATATAAAACAAACATATAAAAGTCAGTAGTGTTTTTACACATTAGCAGCACGCTATCTGAAAAAGAAATTGAGAAGACATTCCCACAAAATAAAAAATATTAGAAAATAAATCTAACCAAGGGGGAAAGGATCTTTATATGGAAAACTATAAAACATTGATTAAAGAAATTGAAGAAGACTCAAATAAACGGACAAAAATTTCATTTTCATGGATTTAAAGAATTAATATTGTTCAAATGTTCATACTACCCAAAATGATCCACAGATTCAATGCACTGTTTACAAAAATTCTAATGATTTTCTTTACAGAAAGAAAGAGAGCAATCCTAAAATTTGCATAAAATCCCAAAAGCTTCCAAATGGCCAGAGAAACCTTAGCAAAAAGAATAAAACTAAACGCATTACATTATCTGACTTCAAAATATACTAATAAGCTATAGTAACCAAAACAGCATGACACTGGCATAAAAGCAGACACATAAACCAATGGATCATGTTAGAGAACCATATATAAGTCCATGCATTTACATTTAACTTATTTCAAACAAGGGTTATGAGAACACACAATGGGGAAAGGACAGTCTCTTTAATAAATGGTGTTTGTAGAAATGGATATCCTCATGGAGAAGAATAACATGAGACCTTTATAAAAAGAATAACATGAGCCCCAAATATAAAAAGTCATCTCAAAAGAGTTTAAATATTTTCATGTAAAAATCACTGAAGAAAACATAGGGGGAAACTCTATGGCATTACTATAAGCACCGATTTTTTATATAATCCCCAAAGCACAATCAATAAAAGCAAAACAGATAAATGGGATTTTAATAAACTTAAAAACTTCTACAAAAGGAAGCAATCAACAGAAGGAAGAGACAGCCGAACTCGGTGGCTCAGCCTGTAATCCAGTGCCTTGGGAGGCTGAGGTGAGTGGATTGCCTGAGCCTGAGGGTTTGAGACCCGCCTGGGCAACTTGGTGAGACCTCATCTCTACAATAAATCAAAAATCAGCCGGGCGTGGTAGCGTGCACCTGTAGTTCTGGCTACTTGGAAGCCTGAGGCGGAAGGATCTCCGGAGCCCAGCAGCTCGAGGCTGCGGTGGCCGGGAGCGGCCACTGCACTCTAGTCTGGGTGACAGAG
Organism: Carlito syrichta; assembly: GCF_000164805.1. NCBI lineage: Eukaryota > Metazoa > Chordata > Mammalia > Primates > Tarsiidae > Carlito > Carlito syrichta. The sequence goes on from NW_007259844.1 coordinate 353,536, forward strand.
TGAGACTCCAACTCAAAAAAAAAAAAAAAAGATAAAATCTTGTGAATATCGACTGGTTGATGTTCAAAGTGGAGAGGGCATGCTCAGGAGAAGAGATGTGGCCTCACACTAGTTAGGTTGAGGGCTTAACCCTCCAGGAGAGGAACACAGTGAGTGAAGTTCTGTGTTACAGACCCAGTTATGGTCCTTTTTCTTCTTTCTTCTATTACAGTGAAAAAGGATTATTAATAATAATAATGCTTTCAGGCCAGGCATGGTGGCTCACAACTGAAATTCCAGCACTTTGGGAGGCCAAGGTGGGAGATTCACTTGAGCTCAGGAGTTCAAGACCAGCCTTGGGCAACATTGGAAGGCCTTGTGTCTGAAAGGAAAAAGAAAAAGGCAGATGTGGTGGCTTGCAGTTGTAGTCCCAGCTATTCCAGAGGCTGAGACAGGATGATCACCTGAGTCCAGGAGGTCTTTTAATAATAAGATACTTTCTTTGAAGATGCTATTTCTGAAAAGAGTGTTTTCTCTCCCTCCCTCCCCTGCCCCATCACCTAATGGAGGACGACTCTGATGTCTTCTCATTCATTACTGTGTCTAGCCCATGACTGACACATGATAGACA
>NW_007259844.1:354165-364556 GCF_000164805.1 Carlito syrichta
ACTGCACTCTAGTCTGGGTGACAGAGTGAGACTCCAACTCAAAAAAAAAAAAAAGAAGGAAGAGACAACCCCTAGAAGGGAAAAAGGATTTACAACTATATATTAGACAAGGGGTTAATATCCACGATATCTAAAGAACTCAACTCTATAGCAAGAAAACAAATATACTGATTTTTAAAAATGGGCCAAGGATCTGAGCAAAGGAAGATATATAAATGCCCAACAGATGTATAAAAAATGTTCAACATCACTAAGTATCAGAATAATGCAAATTAAATCCTTAGTAAGATGTCACCTCACACTTGTTAGAATGGCCATTACCAGAAAGAAAAGTGATAAGTGTTGACAAGAATGTGGAGAATGGGGAACACTTGCACGCTGTTGGTCGGAATGTTAATTAGTATAGCCACTATGGAAAACAGTATAGAGGTTTCTCAAAAAATTAAAAATAGAAACAAATCAATCAGTTAACCCAAAATAAAAAGAACTATAAAACGGAAGACTTGAAGTATTCTAGGGAGCTGATATAAGTTGACCACTAACCCTTAGTTACTTTAATATGTAGTAAGCATCCAATAAATTAACTAGATATTTACTTAGTACAAATGCATCTGGAAAGAATGATTTTAATGCTAACATAATATAGGTTCAAATGAATGCAAAATAAATGCATTGGTTTGTCTTGAATTAAAGTCATTTGTTGTTATGGACCCAAACAAAACTAGCTTTTCTAAAGGAAAGTGTTATGAGGCAAAAAAAAAAAAAAAAAAAAAAAAAAAAAAGTTCCAATAATTGAAAAGGAAGATAGTACATTCAGTTTGATCAGTATTGAAAGTAAAGAAGGTTATGAATTGGGCTTTTAACTCACATAGAAAGTAATTTTAGTAGCTAAAGTATCTTGAAAGACAAAATAACATGATCTATGTTGCCTAGGAGAGAACAAATACGAGAGTTATTTAAGTAGTACATAGAGAAAATAAGGCAAACTCTGATGTGTGAACTTGTAAACTAGATTTTGGTAATAGAGAAACTGCCATAACATTCATCATGGGACTTAGAATACAACTGATAGTGAACACTTTGATTAAAGAAACTTCTTTCTCTGTCTCTGTCTTATCTAGTTTCCAACTGTTTGTAAATCTCATCTAAACATAAAACTCTTCCCTTGCCTTTCATTCTTTTCTGCTCTTATTTTGCTTTTAAAACTTTTTTTTTAGCTAAACTTCAAACCAACAACAAAAAAATTCATTCCATAAGGTCTTTGAGGATATTTTTAAACAAAAAAGTTATAGAGTTAATAACCAATAAGATTATACTTCATATAATTTAATAAATTGAATTAAGTAATTAAACATAAAGAAATTAACATTTGTATTCCATTTAGGATGCAGATAATTGGAAGGAACATTATTTTTAACCCTCTACCAACATCAAAAATTTGGACAAACTTTAAATTCTTGACTTTTCTTGAATTCTTCAGAGAGCTTAGATCACAGGGCAACCAACTATCCTCAAGTCTAAGGAGAGGGGGGCTTCTCCAGGGAAAACGTGGATTACAAGCATTTGTTTACCCAAGACAGACTGAATCAGCTAGATTAATGACTTAGTGGAGGCTGCGTGTTGGCTAACTGGTGCAAGAACATGGAATCCCTGGAGGTTACGGAAATTTGCAGTTTACACCCCTTTGTAGGCTCTTCGCTACCATCCTCACAAAGCAAATAAAACATACACACACACACACACACACATACACACACACACACACACACACACACACACACACACACACACACACACACACTGAAGATTGGTAAGGCCCTCAAGATAGTCTCTCATGATGCAGGCCTGTAGAACAGAAACAGCAGTCTGAACATGAAGGACGTGAAACTCCACTGGAATCCTTTTTCCTCCCTTCATGACAGAAAAAAAGCCTTAGTTCTTGAGAAAGGTGAAATATACCAACACCCTTAGGCCCTTGAGAAAACCTCATTGCAGTTGGGGTGATGGATAAGAAAAATCCTCCCCAAAGAGACAGAAATATATCCTGGGTGCAGAACTAGAGGTGGCAAAGGATAGGATTAGCCAGAAGATTACAATCCTGAGATGCAGAGAGACAGCGTTTTCCTAAGACTGAGGTGTTAGGAGAACAACAGAGAATGCTCTTCTGGTAAGCTGCCACCAGGTTAACAAGTTACTGTAACAAGTAGATAATGCTAGAAAGATTCCCAAGAGTGCGGAGACTAGCCCTTATCAGAGTTAGAGCAAGAAGAAAAGGCCAAGCTGACAGTGAAACAGAAACAGATGAAAACACTCTGTCAAACCAGCCCAGACCTTAAAAATAAAGTATTATGAAGGCAATTCAAAGCCTGTGGGGAATTTACAGTAATCTTAGAAACAACAAACTATCTGTATTATCTTTACAATTTTTCTGTAAACTTAAAATATTCTAAAATAAAATTTTTTTGTTGTTAAACTACCAAACATCTATCTTGGCATATAGCATCCAAAATGCTGAAAACAAAATAGAAAGATAAATTCTTAAAGGAAGCCAGAGAAAATTACACATAATGTAGACATGAAAAAAGACAAACTACATATTTCTCATCAGGAACGATGTAAGCCTGAAAACATAAAGTGACATATTTTAATGTTAAAACATTAAAACACACATATACATAAATGCACATGCGCACACATATACACACACACACACACACACACACACACACTACCCGCTAAAATTCTATAGCCAGCAAAATAATTTTTAAAAGTGAAGGACAGTTTTCAGGTCTGACTGAAATTGAACTATTATTCTACTCAAGCTCTAAATCTTCCACTGACCACAGTTAAAATCCCTGGAAAGAATTAAGCAATGAACTGTTTAGATTCTGAAAAGTACACAGTGGCAGGTAGGTGAGGTGAGAAATCAAAACTGAAATAATGGTTGATATGGTGGTTATATCTTCTGTTGTTGCTGTTCCAGAACTGTGCAGTGAGCACAGACAAAAAATGTCTCAGGATAAATCTTATCGTTTTTTCTTTATAGAAGTTCAAGAAGGAAGTAATTTTCCCTTTTGACATATATTTGCTGTTTGTTTTACTCTCCCAACACCAGGCCAGTCACATGAGGTTTACTCTGAGGTCAGCAGAGGCTAAAAATGCACATAAAATTAAGAAAGAAAAAAATCTTCTGTTTGTCAAGAGGGGCTAGATTAGTGTTTGCCTTGTGGCCTAAATTTATTCAGGGAATCCCTGCTTTTGTTCTCTCTCTTCTTAGTCCCCAAAGTAGATCATTTGAGAGAAATGTGTGATTTTCTCAAATCTTTAGCACAGGGAGGTTAAAATACCATACCATTTCGGTCAAAGGACCGAAATAAAGGAGTCCTAGCAGCCACAGAGTATGAGGAAATCTAAGGAGAATGTGAGATGGAAATGAAATTCCCTAAACTTGTACATGAAATCTCGGGCTCACCCCTCAGTTGCACATGTGTGGAACTGAGCTAGTTTTTGTGGCCTCACCATCATTGGGTTGATTACTTACTAAGGGAAAGGAAAACAAACAAACAAAAAATTAAACAATTTCCACAGACTTTCACAGAACCCAAATGAAGATAAATACAACAGCAAAATTATTTAGGATGAAATGTAAAATCACTTGACACTTAAGTTTTCCTAAAAATAGGAAAACTTAAAAAATCATCAAGGAGGAAAAAACCCCAACAGATTTTAGCTTGAAGCTAGTTTAAATAAAGTGCCATTAGTTAATTCTAGAATAATTTAGTTGGCAAAATAAGTATACTGACAAATTATAAACCACAGATCAAGATAAAAATTAGGCTTGCATTGTCATAAGTAAATGAATAAATAAATAGGGAAAAAAGAAACTCTTCCTTATAATTGATATCAACTAAAAGGTTTAGGAGAAATGATGAGATTAACAAATCACTAATGTCTGTCAAAAAAAGGGATATGGGTTTGATGAGAAACAGGAAAATTTATCTGTGTTTACATAATTTCAAAATATATCCTCACAAAGTACTTATTTAGAAGATAATGCAATAGTGAGAGAGGAGACAACCAGAAGCTGGATAGGCAGACAGAGAAGGAGGGTCTTGAGGAAACTTAACGCCTGTGGGAATGCCCCCTGCACCACCCCCATGTGGGCTGAAAACGTGGTTAATGTGGCTAAGGGCATCCTCTCAACCTAGAATGTACTGCTTAAAGGGACCTTTTGCTGCTTAAACGCAGGTGCAGTAGCTTAACTAAACGTCCTAACTTGACCTTGGCTTATTGTAATATCATTAACATAGCATTTGCATTGCAGTTTTACACCCCTCCTCCCAGTGGGCTGTTCTGTGGTACTTATGGGTAATATTCAAGATGGAGCAACTTTGGTCAAGGACCCACATGTGCAATAAGAATAGAGTTTCAGGAAGTAAGGGGCAGATGAGATGTAAATGAGAGAAACGTCCCCAGAAAAGATAAAATAAAACCACAAACAAACTTCTGGCACTGGTTACCCATTTCAGGCCCCCTCTTTCTCTGGAGAGCTTTGTTGCTTAATCAACTCCCTCTTTCACTCATCCTTTTGGTGTCCGCATTCCTTAATCTTCTTGGTTGTAGCATAAGACCCCAGGGTTGTTGGTTTAAGCTGACAGTGGAGTTCAAAACTCCCGCAACAGTAGTTTACCTTTAAGAACATGGTAGTGTTGCTGCTTGAGTCGATGCTTCAGTTACTTCCATTTAAGACTTGGTTCAGTTCAATTTACATTGTTAGTTTCAAATGAAAATACCAAGGTTCACTTGTTTGCCTTGTAGTGGGAAATAACAGAGCTTCTTATGGTGGACACCTGTGGAGTCTGAAGTTCAATTTCTATTTTTCTTGCCTCTTCTTAGCTTTATCTGTGCCTGCTCCTGATGGGGATGAGCATTGGGAGGTGTTTGCTTGTACGAATGTTTATGCCATCATGTTAGGGAGGTGTAATTTCACTTTTATTATTCTTCATCTCTTACCTTCCGCTATTTCTAAATGGTAAGGTTTCAGGTTTTAACTGTCAACCAGGAGCCAGCCTTAACATATGACACATGAAGTAAGTTTGAAATTTACAGCTGTTATTGTCATGATAACCTTTCCGTAAGAGTGGTCTCCATTTACTCCACGAACTAATCTGTTGTGTCCGTGCAGCTCTAATCTTGGTCAGGTGTCACTGACTTTTTCCACTTTGTGGCCTGGAGTGGACTTACTGAAAACAGGAATCCCCATCAAACTCAAAAAGAAAAGGCAAACAGATGTAATTTTTGACCTCCACTAACTTCCTGTACTCCCTCATGTAGTTGTTTTCTGTTCCTGCTTATTCCACAAAAGTGACAAAACAGATGTCTCATCAAGCATCTCATTGTAGATCAGAATGCACGATCTCTTTTTCTATGTGCAGCCACTCCTCACTAGCAATGACGGATGTTTTGCAGCCTAGGAAAATCTCTGAATTTAACTATGAGTTAAAAAAAAAAAAGGTTGGGAAACCTGGGGAAAATATACTCCCCATTGACAATTTACAATGTCATGCTTCAACTATGTATTTTATACCTATTGCTTCTTAGACATTATTTATAATAATATTTCCAAATTTGTGACTTAAGAACATTACCAATCAGTTTTCCACCCTATTAGAAAAGAGGGAAGCGAACCAATGTGTAGGTGTAAATATAATCTTAGAGGAGTCTAATTCGAATCAGAGCTCCACATTGAGAATTACTGTTTCAAGTCTTTGTTTACTTCTAGTGTCACACATCTATACAACAAAAATATGGGAGGAAGGAAGGAAAGAAGGAAGGGAGGAAGGAAGGAAGGGAGGAACCTGGTAGGCAGACTTTCACTTCTTTCCTCCCTCCCTTTCTTCTTCCTTTCTGCTTTCCTCCTTCCTTCTTGCCTGCTAGCCTACTTGTCTGCTTGTTGCATGCCTTTCTTCTACACATACTTAATAAGCATGTACAATGAAAATTATTTCAAAGAATCTTTGAATAATATTTGAATAACATTATCTACAATATGTCTCTATGGTACCACTCACTGAAACATATATCAATTGTATTGTAAAATATTGTAATACTGTATTTGTTTCATTATTTCAATCAGTCATTAAGCCGAGAAATATGTTCAAAATGTGTGTTTAGATGCCAGTTGAAATATTTCAAAATGTATTTAAGCTCATAACACTTCAGGCATTTCTCTGAAAAGCTGATAAGCTTATCTTTGCTCCAAAGGATAAAATGTTATAAAATCCCCCAAGCTGAATCATGAAATCAGGTATCAATATGAAGATGTAGCAGCATCTAATTGTGATTTCATTAACATCTTGATAGACCAGAGAAAAGTACTGAATTTCGACAGTACAAAGAAGACTGGATTTCCACAACGAACATGCAAAGTTCTATGATCAACTAGAGTTGATATCTGTGTAACTTTGTAAGTGCTTGAAGAGGAACAAATAGAAAAAGATTCTGTCCATAAAACAAACCAATAGCCTCAAGTTGGTATTGCTACAATTTGGAGATAGAAAAACCACCATTTCAGTTCCTTTGAATCACAAAAATCTCTTCCCATGTTTCATGGGGCATCTCTCATTAGCCACTTTTCTATCAAAACACTAAAATACCACGAAAAATATTTTGCAATCCATCACTTATAAGAAACATTATAAAGGGGTTTAAAATGGTGTGAAAGTTTAGGTTCACAGTTTTTATACCAAATTTTTAAAAAAATCTTATAGATAGATACAGGTATAAATATAGATGATGATTGTACCAAAAGAAAATAAATGTCTATGCACAGAATTCAATGAGTGTAATTGCTATCCCAAAGAGAAGACATTAAGGACCACATTGAGAACCTATAGGTCACATTTGGCAGACTTCCAAATTAACTCATCTGGATCTTGTGATTCATAGCAACATCCTGTCTTTGAGTAAAGAATCTTAACATGAGTTCCTCAAATTTTTGACCTACTGATTAACACGCAACCTACTAACATTGGAAGGGATGCGGATTTGTTTCTGAATCATAAAGTTTTACTATCTTACACACAGGCATTGTAGTCTGGATGTTGCAATCTATAGCCAGCAATTGTGACCTTTGTATTGTACCCTCCAATAAAAAAGGGACAACTTTTATATGAGTCTTTCACCCTTCTCCTAAACTGTCTGATAAAAGTCTTCCAACTTGTAACAGACTTTGAAACATTCCGAACTTTGTCGGTATGTTTTCCTGGGTGGACTTTCACATTTGATTTTCAGTAAACCTTTATCAGACTATTTCTGCCTCAACAACCTTAATTTCGATCAACAATATCATGATTGGGGAACAATGAGAAGACTGCCAAACAGTTTTCCAAATGATTGGGACTTCTTAGTTTAGTCTCTCGTGGGCACCTCAGGTTCAGCATATAGCAGGTGATCAAATAACATTTTGTTCAATTCACGTGGTTACAAGCTTTATAAGGAAAGAAAAAATAAGACTTGCTAGAGTCACTGTCTGTGCACTGCATGTCTGGAAGAGTTTTCTCTAGGTGCCCTGGTATCATTTTACATCCCAAAGATGTGCATGTCACGTTCATTCGCATGTGTATTTGTCTCTGTGGGAGTGAGTGTGGATGTGGGTATGTGCGCCCTGCAATAAAATGGTGTCCTGTCCAGGGTTGAGTCCCACCTTGCACCCTGAGCTGCAGGATAGACTTCAGTGACACTGAACTGGAGTAAGTGGGTTGGAAAATTAATGAATGAATAAATACAAATTATTGAAAAATAAAAATTAGTAAAATAGACAATAATCATACAAATGTACAATAAATGATATGGTAAGAAAGCGCTCAGCAAGCCTACCATATTTGCTACTGTGTGTTTTTGAACTTCATGATGGTAGAATGTTCTTTCTGGAATTTTTGTTTTGCAAACATGTATTCCTTAGATTAACCCACCACCACTACAACTGCTAGTTCTCGCTGAATGACCAAAAATAAGGTAAATAATTATCTCACTTGTTTTATTGATCTTCCTTAACTGTATGTATAACTCACACTTATTTCAATGTTTAATATTAGAAGTGTTTTAGTCTTCATTTAGAAGTTTGGTCATGCTATTGTGAACAGAAATATGCCATAGAAAATACACCTTTTTGATATCAATTAGCCTACGGTGAAATTGGTTTTGTTATTCATTGTGTTGCTTAAAATGGAAATGTCTAGGAACTTATCCATGTTGTTAAGTTAGGACTTGCTGTAGATAAAATTAAATGTAATATCTTTAACAACAGCCCTTCTATTCAACACACACACAAATATGATATATATTGGGTTGTTTTGTCCATTTTGTTTTTGTTTGTTTGTTTGTTTATTTTTAAATATGGTAGAATGACCATTATCCATTTGCCTGGGTATTCTCTTAAAATTTAGTTATGCCTCTGTCAAGGTCTAGTCTTCATCAAGTTACATTAACTCTCCCTTCTCAAAAAACACAACTTTCTTTCTATCTTCCCTTTTGCATAGTCTCTTTTTTCCCCCCTTTATTTTAGATTCTTAGTATGTCTTGGCCACAGTTACTATTATAACTTTTTTTTTTTTTTTTTTTTTTGAGTTGGAGTCTCACTCGGTCACCCAGACTGGAGTGGAGTGCAGTGGCCGCTCCCGGCCACCGCAGCTTCGCCTGCTGGGCTCCGGCGATCCTTCCGCCTCAGCCTTCCGAGTAGCCGGAATTACAGGCATGCGCTACCACGCCCAGCTGATTTTTTGATTTATTGTAGTGATGAGGTCTCGCTGCCCAGGCGGGTCTCGAACCCGCGGGATCAGGCAATCCACTCACCTCAGCCTCCCAAAGGCATGGGATTACAGGCTGAGCCACCGAGCCCGGCTTATTATAACATTTTAAGTGATTTCTCTCTCTCTCTCTCTCTCTCTCTTTTTCTCTGTTGGTGTGTGTGTGTGTGTGTGTGTGTGTGTACCTTTCTCTCTCTTCATTATAGTCTCATTAATAAATTTGTAACCCTTTGCCAGAATAAGCTTTAAAAAAAAAACCCTCAACCTGATGACATCATTTCCTGTTTAATAGTTATTTATTATGCTCAGGATAAAAATTCAAGTGCCTTAGAATGGTAAACAACACTCCCCCAAATGTGCCCTTTTTCTCTCTCAATACCAAATATGCTTTGTAATTTAGGCATGCTAATTAAAGCATTTAATTTTTAACTTTTCTTTATCTAGAGTAATCTCCTGCTCTTTTTTTTTTTTTTTCTTTTACTTGACTGGCTTCTTGAATGGAAGAAAAAAACTATCTCCCTTTATATCATCTCTTGAGTGTCATAGGTAATCTTATAAAACATTGTGAATTTTTTAAAAAAATTGCTCTCATTGCCCCTTGGAAGTAGCACTGTCCTTATAAGCAAAATAAGCATTTACTAAAATGCAGTCCCTAATCCCAGGTAATTTGTATTCACTTAAGAATCATTAAAATAAAAATTAGTATTTAAATGAACATGTAAAATATTTTATTGCAGGTGTTTTCCATACTAATTTTTATAAGACCTAACTTCTAAATCACTTAAAAGCAAACTTTCCTTCAGCAAGTCCGTGTCAATATCCTATCAAGTGACCACCAAAACATAATCTTATATCCCTTTAATGCATTATCAACACTGCTGGCAGACTGATGTTACTAAAATATAGATTGGATTCTTTAAACTTCCCAGCTTAAAAGCTTTCAGTGGCACCATGTCGTCTATGGGATAAAATTCAAACTTTGTGACATTGCCTTCATGGCCTATCAAAACATGACTCTAAATTACCTTTCATGCTTTATTGCCTACAAATCCTACTCTAGTTCTAGTCATATCATCCTTTGAACCTACCATAACTTCTAACACCTCTTCCCTCCACATGTTACTCATGTTTTTGAAAACCATTTCCACTTGGACAACCGATACTTACAAAACTACATTTTCCTTTCTTTTTTCTTTTGTGAGCTCTCCCTAATGATATTAGTTACTCATTATTCAAATACCTACCAAATACTAGTGCAATAACACCATTATGTTGTATATTCATTTTAGAATGAATATTTGTATATTAGACTGGAGATTTCTTAAATGTGACTGGAGATTTCTTAAAAAAATTCTGAGTCAAGCCCTAGAGGTAAAAAGTATTAGTTACTCATTATTCAAATACCTACCAAATACTAGTGCAATAACACCATTATGTTGTATATTCATTTTAGAATGAATATTTGTATATTAGACTGGAGATTTCTTAAATGTGACTGGAGATTTCTTAAAAAAATTCTGAGTCAAGCCCTAGAGGTAAAAAGGTGATCTTTTTACCTCTAGGGCTTGACTCAGAATTTTTTTA
>NW_007259844.1:364576-388708 GCF_000164805.1 Carlito syrichta
TTTTTTTTTTTTTTTTTTTTTGAGTTGGAGTCTCACTCTGTCGCCCAGACTGGAGTGCAGTGGCCACTCCTGGCCACCGCAGCCTCGCCTGCTGAGCTCCGGTGATCCTTCCGCCTCATCCTTCCGAGTAGCCGGAATTACAGGCACGTGCTACCATGCCCGGCTGATTTTTTGATTTATTGTAGAGATGAGGTCTCGCTGCCCAGGTGGGTCTCGAACCCGCGGGCTCAGGCAATCCACTCACCTCAGCCTCCCAAAGGTGCAGGATTACAGGCTGAGCCACCGAGCCCGGCTTGACTCAGAATTTTTTTAAGGGATTAATAAATATTTATAAAATGAATGTATGAAGAAAATGAACAAACAAGTATAAATATATATACATTCATCTAGATTATTTTATCTATCTTGATTATTGAAATACATTGTCCAACCATGTTAAACATATACAAATATGTGTTTAACATATAAAGAAGTGTAAAATGTTTGTGTGCATAGTCTAAATAATAATAATAAACACATATTCACCATCAGAAAATGGGTGCTTTGATTTAAGAAAAGTATATGTGCAAATTTGTCATTATATAAACCAATAGTCCCCAACCTTTTTGGCATCAGGGACTGGTTTTGTGGAACACAATTTTTCCATGGATGGGGGTAGGGGATATTTCAGGATATTTCAAACACATTACATTTATTGTGCACTTTATTTCTAGATTCCATGCATGCACAGTTCACAATAGGGTTCATACTCCCATGAGAATCTAATCCCACTGCAGATCTGACTGAAGGTGGACCTCAGACGGTAATGCCAATGATGGGAGAGGCTGTAAGTATGGATAAAGCTTCACTCACTGCCTGCCTCTCACTTCCTGCTGTGCTACTGGGTTCCTAACAGGACATGCATGGACCAGTACCAGACTATGACCTGAAAAGTGGGGACCCCTGAATAAGCCCTTGAATGATGATACTGGCAAAGGCATTGGGGCAGGAAATGCAAACCCAAATATGTGACAGATGTCAATTCCAATAAAAATGAACTATTTATTACATGCTCATGGATAGGAAGAATCAACATTGTTAAGATGGCCATCCTACCAAAGGCAATCTACAGATTCAATGCAATATCCATTCAGTTACCAACATCATTCTTCTCAGACCTGGAAATGACAATACAGAAATTCATATGGAAACATAAACGACCATGAATAGCCAAAACAATCCTTAGCAAGAGAAACCAAGCAGGAGGTATCACACTTCCAGACTTCAAACTTACTATAAGGCTACAGTAATCAAAACAGCCTGGTATTGGTACAAGAACAGGCATACAGACCAATGGAACAGGAGAGAGATTCCAGAAGCAAAGTCTCAATTTCTCAACCAACTCATCTTCAACAAAGCCTCCACCACCAACCACTGGGGAGAGGAGAACTTACTCAGTAAATGGTGCGGGGAAAACTGGCTGACCACATGCAGAAGACTGAAACAGGACCTCTACCTATCACCATACACAAAAAACAACTCTAAATGGATCAAAGACCTAAATGCAAAATCTCAAACTATAAGAATCTTAGAAAACTCAGGAGATACCCTTTTGGAAATTGGAACTGGTAACCAGTTCCTGATCAGAACCATAAGTGCCCATACCATAAAAAATAAGATAGATAAGTGGGACCTCAACAAACCGACGAGCTTCTGCAAAGCAAAAGAAACCATCAAGAGAGCAGGGAGACAGCCTACAGAATGGGAAAAAAATATTTGCCAACTGTATATCTGACAAAGGCTTAGGATCTACAAGGAACTCAAAGCCAAAAGGAAAAAAATAAACATTCCCATTAAAATGTGGGTAAAAGACATGAATAGACACTTCTCAAATGAAAATATATGGGCAGCCAACGGACACATGAAAAAGTGCTCAGCCTCACTCATCATCAGAGAAATGCAAATCAAAACCACACTGAGATACCATCTAAACCTTGTAAGAATGGCCATCATTAATAAAACTAACAACAACAGATGCTGGCGAGGATGTGGAGAAAAAGAAATGCTTCTGCACTGCTGGTGGGAATGCAGACTAGTGCAACCTCTTTGGAAGATAGTGTGGTGATTTCTGAAAGAACTAGAAATTGACCTTCCATATGACCCAGCAATCCCCCCCTATTGGGAATATACCTGGAGGAACTCAAATCATTCTACAAAAACGATATCTGCACACGTGTGTTTGTCGCATCTCTATTCACAATAGTAAAAGCATGGAACCAACCATGCTGCCCATCGAAGCTGGGCTGGAATAAAAAAAAGTGGTACACATACACAATGGAATATTATGCAGCCATAAAGAAGGACAAACATATTGACTTCACAGCAACTTGGATGGATATAGAGTCAATCATTCTCAGTGATCTATCACAGAAACAAAGAATAGAGTACCATATGTTCTCACTCATAAGCAGACCTTGAACAATTATCATAATACTATAAGAAAGGGATCGGCAGTAGTGGGAAACTGCCTGGGGAGAGGGGTTGGGATTGGTATTTGAATGAAACTTCTAGGGGAGGGAGGGGCACACCTCATCAACAAGGGTACCTGCATAATCAATATTTGTATAGCTATCCCTGAATTGTATCCTACATCTTTAAAAGAAAATAAAAAGAACTACAGGCCCCTAGCAGTTTGGACAAGATTAGTCTAGTCAGTCTAATGCCAAGTGATTCACTTTTCCTATTGGTTACTATGTTCTACAGAGTTCTTTATGTTTGTCTCTGATGTTGGTAGGTTGAACTTTTAGCTATGGCAGTAGCTAGATCTGACAACGAAAACTTTGTTGTTTGTTCCTTTCATGGGCTTATTGCTCAGTCATTGAGATGGGTGAGCATTAATTCTGACTAATACCCTTAAAAACAGTCCTCTTACCTCTACTGTTGTTAAAGTACTCTAGATGAAATGCTGTTAAGTCGGTATTAATGTGAGACATAGACTCTTGCACTTTTTGCCCACCCTCATGCTCAATGTGACCATTTTGTGAATTTCTTACTGTTTCTTCAGTAAATTTCAATCTTTCTCCTCCTTTATACCTTACTCTTGCTCTTTGCAGGTCCCTAGGCAACCAGTCCAGTCATCTGTGTCTCAAGTGTCTGTGTTTATAAGACTGTACTCATTGACCTACGTGGTCTTCCTTCTGGGAGAATTTTTCCTTACTCTTATCTTCTGAGGGCTATCTCTGAGTTGGAGTGTGGTAAGGTGGAAGCACAGTTTGGCTTGCAGCGATACATCAAGGTTACCTCCTTCACGTTGGAAAGCTCACATGAAGCCATAGGTATGGGCTAAAGGAGAAACATTGTTTCTGGAGGTAAGTAAAATACTTTACACGTCTTTATGTAAATTATTGTTCCCTGTAGACCAGCTAAGTTCAAAATTCAGCTGCACCATTCAAATTAAGCAAAAAATTATGTTGCATTTGTTTGGCCTCATTGGCCTGCTCTGGTTGTATAGTCAATACATGTTCCATAGACAGTATTTCTATGTCTACTGGACCCTGTAACACATAAGAATCTGTTTTTCATACAGCACTTAGTTTTCCGCTGCAGGTGACAATACCCTAAAACATATGCAACTACATTATCCAGCCTGGATACTATTGACACTACTGAATTTGAGTCAGGTGGCCAATCCACAGGATATTTTGCACTACACTACTGTAAGTCAGCCCAAAATGACTTATGACTCTATCTTAGTGGCAGGTTGTGTGAGGAACAATAACATATGTTTTGTTTTAGAAAGTCAGTCCTCATTGAGTTGGCAAAAACTCTAACTTTTTGGAGTTTATTTACCTTCTCTGGGATGCATGAAACTTACTAAGGAAGTCAGACTATTTGCTGAACACAGCGTAAATTAACATGATGAAATCAATATGGTGACCAGTATGATGTCCGTAAAGTTACAAGAGAAGCTTAAGGGCCTAGAAGAGCATATTGTGATTAGAGCAAGGACATTGCCATAGGCCTGGTCTAAACTGTGAAAGAATGCTTGTGCCTTTACCATCTAAAAGTGCATTACTTCTGGTAATCATTGTTGATGGAGATAAGACATATTTTCTAATCAATAGTGACACTCAAGTACCAGAAATTGCATTCTGTTCCAGAAATGCAGCAAAGCAGTTTCATGTGTGGTATCATTATTTAAGTTTATATTAATCCACTATTACCTGCCATGGTCTATCTGTGATTTGAAAGGGTCATACAGGTGACCTAAATAGAGGTATCATGGAAACAATTATCTCTGATTCTTCAAAGACTTGGAGAGTATTATTAATTTCTGTGATTCTCCTTGAACTGCATTATTCTTTTTATATACTGTCTTGGTCTAGAGTGGGAAGATGTTGGGGTTTTTCTTTGGTCTTCTCTTCAGTAATGGCTCTCCCTCAACAGATCAGGAAATAACAAGACTCTATGTCCATCTATCCTAGAGTTTCAACTGCATTTCAGGGAAACAGCCATAGGAAAATGCTATGGTGAGGTAGACTTGGACCTGTTCTCCACTTAATACCTGAATTCCATAACAGCTCATTCAAAACAAAAAGCTATAATTGTGTTTCAGATCAGTTCTATCACTGTTAACATTGACCCTGAAAAGAAAAGCCCTTGGAAGACATGGGTCATCACCTTCCCCCTGTATAAATTTACTCTGGTATAGGATCTTAATGAAATGTTTGTCAAATATAGTTGTGCTGGCATTGCATGATCTTTTTTCTAGGTGGCATAGTCCTCCTCATCATTGACTGTTGGTTGGTTTGAGCACTGGCTCGTACATGGAAAGAGTCAAAGATATTTCAATTTTCTATTGCTTATCATCTTTTGATTTTTCAAGTTACGTAAGTTAACTCATGCCTTAATTGATGCTCTTATATTTCATTCCTAGAAAAACTGTGTGCTACTTAGGTTTTTTGTTTTGTTTTGCTTTGTTTTTCAGTCTTGAGATTTTTTACGGTAGTTGCATTCAACTTACCTGTTGGTTAAATATTGCTACTAGGCTTTGCAATTCCCAAATCACATCATTTCCATCAATAATAGGGACCTAATTTCCATCATAATATCTTCTACTATCAAATATTTTGCTAACAAAGTGCAATTAGGATTAAGGTTTTCAAAAATATTGCTTCTTGGGAAGAATGTTGATTTCTACTTGTGTTTTGAGTTTGGACATTCAAAACTTTGACTTTTTTTTTTTTTTTTTTTGCTACAGACACACTCTTTTGAGCCAGAATTTTAAAGATGAGTATTGTGGTTATCAAATTACTATTAAATTGCTACCACAAGTTCTCCCAATACTCTGGCTTACCATCTGCACATTAGTTTATGCCACCAGACTACTATAAGGTAATGTAATGCTGATGTATGGCATCAATTATCAATTTCCAATTTCTTGCAGATAGGGAGGTTTTCTGTTTATCCCTGTAATATGTGTGGAATCCTATCCCAGAATCTATACTGATATTATTTCCGATATTTGTATGAATTTACTCTACAGAATTCAGAAATTGCAATCAATCAATCAATCAATAACTAGCTAGCAGTTTACTTCTCCAGAGAACTGATTGTTAAACATATACCTACAGGCTATTGGGGTCACCCAGTAGAACTGTGACTGCATATAAAGAAACAAAAGAGTGGGAACTAAGGTATTAATAATTTACTCTACTGTTTCTCACATATCCAACTGGTTTACTCCTCAGACCACAATTATAAGCCAGAAGTCAAAGGCATCAGTTAGTGTTGTCAATAAATGGAACTTCTTAGGGAGCAAAACAAGGTCAAAACACTAGAGAAAACCCCTAAGCAATATATATTTAGCACAAGTGGTTACTGAATATACTTGAGTCAAGTTGTGAAGAGTGAGAAGTGGTTCTTAGCAAAGGACTCAGAGGAAAAAAAAAATTACATAAGAGACTTTCCTTTTAAAGGTCATTAAGTGTGAATAGCGTGGGGCTTTCCATGAACTGAGAAAGTGAGTGAGACTGTTGCATTGTAAATGAGTGAGGTAGTGAAAGGAGATGAGGCGAAGGAGGTGAAAATGGGCTAGATGATATGTTTCCTAGGTCTTGGTAAACAATTTATCAAACAACTTTTGATATATTATTTATATGCAATGAAATTCATCCATTTTAAGTTTGAAGTTTTGTTAGATTTAGTACTTGTGTATAGTCAAGCAAGATATTAAGAAGATTCTTTTTTTTTTTTTTGAGTTGGAGTCTCACTCAGTCGCCCAGACTGGAGTGCAGTGGCCGCTCCTGGCCACCACAGCCTTGACCTGCTGGGCTCCAGCGATCCTTCCACCTCAGCCTTCCAAGTAGCCAAAATCACAGGCATGCACTACCACGCCCGGGTGATTTTTTTGATTTATTGTAGAGGTGAGGTCTTGCTGCCCAGGCGGGTCTCCAACCCGCAGGCTCAGGCAATCCACTCACCTCAGCCTTCCAAAGGCGCGGGATTACAGGCTGAGCCACCGAGCCCGGCAAGAAGATTCTTTTTTTTTGAAGTTTTACTCTCCCTTTATTTTTTTTTTATTAGTCAATATTTTTTATTATGGTTTTTTGGGGTACAGTTAAAGGTTAGGTGTACAATTACGTTTCATTCAGGCTCCCTGTTGATAAGAGGTGTTTTCCCATCCCCAGACAGATATTTGCTACTGTTAATCCCATCCCCCCCCCATAGTTTCCCAGTACCGTCAGTCATTTGCTTATAGTATTACATTGGATGTTCAAGGTCCATTATATGAGTGAGAACATGTGATATTCGGATCTTTGTTTCTGTGAGAGGTCACTCAGTATTATAGACTCTAGTTCCATCCAGGTTGCTGCGAAATTCATGATTTTGTTCTTTTTTATGACTGCGTAGTATTCCATCGTGTATATGTACCACTTTCTTTAAATCCTGTCCTCTTTTGATGGGCAGCATGGTTGTTTCCAGGTTCTTGCTATTGTGAACAATGCTGCGATAAACATACGTGTGCAGGTATCTTTTTTATAGAGTGATTTGTGTTCTTCAGGGTATATTCCCAGTAGGGGGATTGCAGGGTCATATGGAAGGTCAATTTTTAGAGCTTTTAGGAATCGCCACACTGCTTTCCACAGAGGTTGCACAACTCTAAGTCTGACAAAGGCTTAACATCCTGGATCTACAAGGAACTGAAACATACTGAAAAGAAGAAAACAAACAACCCCATTATAAAATGGGCAAAAGATATGAACAGACACTTCACAAAAGAAGACATCTGAGCAGCCAACAAACACATGAGAGATACAAATCAAAACCACACTGAGATACCACCTAACTCCAGTCAGAATGGCAATTATCAACAACTCAAAAAATAACAGCTGCTGGAGAGGGTGTGGTGAAAAGGGAACACTTCCACACTGTTGGTGGGAGTGTAAACAAGAAGATTCTTTACCTGAAAAGGTTTCCTATTGTTCTTTGTAGGGTATTCTGTCTCCCGATTTCCATCCCAAAACAACGAATGATTTTCTCTGTCACTAGAGATTTCCTTCTCGTATAATTTCATATTAATGGATTTTAGGTCTTTTGTATTTAACTTCTTTCACTTAACATAATGTCTTTTTGAGATTCATCTGTGTCATTGTGTATGTTAGTATTGCTGAGTAATATTTAATAGAATGGATAAACGAAAACCTGTTTTTATTAATTCACCAGCTGATGAATATTTGTATTCTTTCCTATTAGGAGGTATAAGCAATACTGTTATATACTAAAGTGTGCAGATCTTTGTGTAGAGACACACATTAATTCTCATAAATAAATAACTAGGGAGTTAAACTGTTGGGTCTTATGGTAAATGTAATTGAATTTTTCATCCTAAACAACAGTGTATAAGTTCAATTTGTTCCACATTTGCACAAATATCAATCTTTTTAACGTGAGTCATTAATACATCAGTAGTTGCATCTTATTTTTATTTTATTCTAATTTCCCTAGCTGCTCATATCAAGCATCTGCCTCAGGTTTACTGGAAAGTTATGCATACTCTTCTGAGAAATATTTGTTCAAGTCCTTTAACCTTTTAAAAATTGGGTTGTTTCTCTTATTACTTTTGAGTAGAGAGAACTCATGTAAATCTTAATATATGCTCTTTGTCAGAGAAACATGTTCCATATTTTTTTTTATAGTCTGTGGTGACTTTTTAATTTATTTAATTTCCTTCCTTTGAAAGTATTTTTTAAGTCTTAATGAAATATTTTATTATTTATTTTATCTTACGCATCACCCCTTGTTGAGTCATTTATTTCATTTTTCAAACTGTCTTGAAGTATAACATATATAATAATTTTATTCATTTTAAGTGTTTAATTTATTGATTTTTTTTGTTTAGAGCAATGTGCAATCATCAGTACAACCCAATTTTAGAATGTCTTCCACTCCATAATAATTGTTTATACTTATTTCCATGTAATTAGCATTCTCATCCCTAGGCTAGCCAATTACTAATCTACACTAAATTTACTTTTCTAGATAATTATTGCAAAGGGAATAATACAATATGTGGAAATGTGTGTCTGAATTATTTAACTTAGTGTATATTATTTTTAGTCCCCCCAGGTTGTATCCTTAGTTATATTTTTTGTTTTTGTTGAATAATATTTCATTGTATGGTCAAACCACATTTTAAAAATGTGTTCACCTGTTGATGGACATTTGAGTTATTTCATTTCATTGAATTTTATTAGTAATACTGCAAATAATATTTGTATTCACATATATTATGGACTCACATTACTTTTCTCACATAATTACCTAGGAGTGGAATTCCTGGTATGGTAAATTTATATACATGTTAAAAATTCTATATAAATGAACTTATATATTTAGTTACTTGTAGTTTTATAATGAATAAGTATTCTATTTAATCAAATAATTTTCTGTATCTATTGATATGATAATGCTGTTTTCTTTTTTAGTATTATCATAATAGTTTATATTTATTGAATTTTAGTGTTAGTTCAAATTTAATTTCCAAGAAGACAGGAAAGTACACTTAGTTATATCATTTTTGAAATTATCATTTATGAAAAATATTGTCTCATCATCTAAGAATTTTTGGAGCCATTTCATTTGCACTATCAGCTTAGCTCTCTGTTCTAGTAAGGTTTTTATCTGGCTTAACTATAAGAATAAATATTAAACCTATGAAGTCAGTGTGAAAGTCTTCCCTCATCTTGTATGTTTCCTCAGTATTTGATAAAATTTGTCAGTAACACCACTTGAGACTGGACTTTCTTTGTAGGAAAGTTAATTATAAATTTATTTTTAATTATTATAAAATTATTTCGGTTTTTATTAGTGCTTTGACTATTATTTTTATTATTATTGTTGTTATTATTTTGAGTTGGGGTCTTACTCTCTCACCCAGCCTGGAGTGCAGTGGCACACTCATGGCCACCCCAGCATCAACTTGCTGGTCTCAGGTGATCCTTCTGCCTCAACCTTCCAAGCAGCTGGAACTACAGACACGTGCTACCATGCCTGGCTAATATTTTGATTTATTGTAGAGATGAGGTCTCACCAAATTGCCCAAGCTGTTCTCGAACCCATGGGCTCAGACTATATGCTCACCTTGGCCTCCAAAAGTGCTAGGATTACAGACTTGAGTTTGTAATAATTTGTGTATTTCAATGAATTGCTAAATCTCAAAAAGTAACTAAATTTACTGACTTAATGTTGATTATAACGTTATTGATATTCTTCAATGACTGAAAGATCTTTTAAGTTTGAAAGAGATTCTTCTCTTTCATTACTGATACTGATCATCTTTTCATAAAATTTATTTTTAAAATTTTCTTTTTCTTTCTGTTTTCTTTCTTTTCTTTGTTTTTTGTGTTTTTTGGGGGGGTCAGGGACTTATCAACACAATCTAGATTTTTAATAAATTATCTTTTATTGTGTTGAATTTTCTCTTTTTTTTACTTTATCATTAAATTTTCTTATATTTACTCTAGGTTTATTTTGATCCTTTATAAAACATCTTAACAGGGAAACTCAATTTATTAGTTTTAGATCTGTTTTCTTTTTAAAAATTAGCATGATACATTTTCTCTATTCCGTGTTGTAGCTGCATTTTGCAAATTATATGTTATTTTTATAAACATTGAATTAATAATAATTTATAATTTTGATTTTTTAAACTTGTGGGTTATTGGAAAGTGTTCTGCTTAGTTTTCAAATAGGTAGGTTTTCATTTTTTGCTATTTTTATTAATATTTAACTCATTCCATTGGTGTTTGAAAACACATTGTGTGTAATTTCAGTCCTTATAAATTTACATAGGATTATTTCAGAGACATGTATCATGTATAGCTGCAAGAATATTTCTTTGATTTGATATCATCATAGCAACTGTAGATTTCTGACACTTGTGGTTTACATATTATCTCTTTTCTTTCATTTATTTTCAGCCTATATACTCCTTTAATTTTAAAGTATATTTTTTGTTTACAGCAATTTTCTTTTTAATATTTAAAAAATATTTTTATATCTCTTTATTCTACACATATAATCTACCAATATTTAATGTAATTATTCATATAATTGGTTGGTTTAGAGCTTACCATTTTATTACTTTTATTCTACTTAATACTTTTGAATCATTTAATAACTTTTAGAATTTCATTTTAATTTCTTAATTTTTTTGTTTTATAGCTGTAATTGATTTCACTATTTATTGGTTACATTTTTTTGGATAACAATATACACTCTTGGGTTTTCCACTCTAATTTATGCAAAGTATGGTGATATTTAAATATTTATTTAGGACCATACCCACTACTTTTTTCTTTACATTATAGTTATCATTTGGATTTAAAGATATTATTTAGATTATATATGTGTGTATATATATATATATCTATACACACATATATGTATATATGTAAGTTTTAAGCCTTACAATAAATGAAAATAATTTTTGCTTTAAACAGTTATATGGTTTAGAAAAAATATTAAGAAAAAAATGCAAAGAATAAAGTGCTTTACATTTATCTGAAAATGTACAATTTCTTGATGTTCTTTTCTGAAGTTCTAATTTCTGATACTCTTTTTTGACTTTTTAGTTGTTGTTTCAAGTCTCCATCTGGCATAATGTTTTTTCAGCATGAGAAACATTTTTAGCATTTATTGCAATGTGGTTTTATTGTTAATGAATTCTCTTAATTTTATTTTATCTGAAAATATCTGTATTTCACCTTTATTCCTGAAAAAGTAAGTTGTAAAAGTTGTAAAAAGTAATTCTGGGTCAACTATTATGTTCTCTTATACTTTAAAGTATTTTCATGCTCTTTTAATGTATCTATGATCCTTAATGAGAAGTCAGCAGTTAATCTGGTCATTGTCTATGTAATATGGATTGTTTTCTTTTGTTTTATCAATTTAAATACCTTCCTTTTTCTTCAACTTTCAACATTTTTATTACACCAAGTCTCTGTGTATGCACTCTTGTTTTTATTTTCTCTATTTGTAAATTTCTGTCCATCAAATTTGAGGACTTTTTGGCCATTTTGTCACCCCTCTTGAGTGACTCAAATTTGTGCCTTCATTAATCAGATTCCCAGTCAGAAAAGACTGCTGTTCCCCTCCCTAAAATTCATGATAGCAGGAACTCACCTGACTCCTCATCTCCCTTCTCCACCAAACATGAACTTATCAGCAGAGTTTACCTGTTGTAGTTCACCTGCCAGTACCTTCAAGTGATGGCTCTGAGTATTTTATATAGATTTCTAGGGATTGTTGCATGTGATGGAAAGTTATCTGGTTGGTGTCTAGTCTTAAATTACTGGAAACAAAATGTCAGTTTATTTGACAATTACTTGCATTTGTGGTGGGAACAATTTGACTCTTTTAAGAAAAATAATTTTATTATTTACCTTCTAAAAAGTCATTCTGAAAACTATGTGAATTTTGTGACATCATAAGTGGTTATTAGAATTTAATCAGAAGGGTGATTGAAGAGTATAGAAGTGAGATAAAATGTTCTGTATTAGGCCCAAATATTGCAGATGGGAAGTGTGTATTTTAGATTAATTTGTGGATATTTGAAATCTTTATGATATTTAGCCCTCACAATCATAAATCTAATCTATCTCATTATGTATTTTGGTAGCATTGGTAAAATTTGCACATGATATGCATATGAGAATCAATGCAAGTGTAGAATAGTATTTTTATGCAATGTATCAAAATAAAATAATGTGATATATCTGAAATACTATGCAATTAAGATTATTTATCACAGAATTTTATATTACTATACAAAAATTTAGAAATAAACTAATACCTACAAGTTGTTTTGTTTGTTTGTTTGTTTGTTTGTTTGTTTTGAGTTGGAGTCTCACTCTGTCGCCCAGAGTGGAGTGCAGTGGCCGCTTCCGGCCACCGCAGCCTCGACCTGCTGGGCTCCGGCGATCCTTCCGCCTCAGCCTTCCAAGTAGCCGGAATTACAGGCATGCGCTACCACGCCCAGGTGATTTTGATTTATTGTAGAGATGAGGTCTCGCTGCCCAGGCGGGTCTCGAACCCGCGGGCTCAGTCAATCCACTCACCTCAGCCTCGCAAAGACGCGAGATTACATGCTGAGCCACCAAGCCTGGCTGACAAGTTGTGATTGTATAATTACTCCACATGCTTGTGACATAATATTAAGAATTTATTTAAAATTGTAAATTAGAATAGTTAATTACTTTAAAAATTTTAGAAAATGACAAATGAATACAAACTTAAGATTATAATACAGTACATTTATATTTATATGTATAAATATATATATACATGTGTGCACATATATATCATGTCTTTTAATTATGTTAAGATCAATGGATTTTTTTTTTTGATCAATGGATTTAAAAAAAATTTTTATTTTAAGTATTTGGGATACAATTCAGGGTTAGGGATACAAATATTCATTATGCTGGTGCCCATATTGATGAGGTGTGCCCCCCTCTATGGGTGTTTTTAAATGTTCTTTTAATCTAGAGTTCATATTTTTGCACTTTTAAATTTTTTACACATTCTAAAACAAATATAGATAATTATTATCTACAAAATACTTTTTAATGAGCAAATGTATTCTAAGATGAATGTCTTATATTTTACAAATTCATAATATGTCTCCACTTTTCGGGAATTATAAAGAAATAATGTGTTTTCTCACTATAGTATTTGTCCAGTGCTCCCAATATTCTTGAGGATTTTTTTTTTTTCTTCTAGTCGGTGTCTCACTCCAGTGGCATGCTCATGGCTACCCCAATGTCCACCTGCTGGACTGAGGCGATCCTGCCACCACAGCCTTCCAAGTAGCCAGAACTACAGGCATGCGATGCCACATCCAGCTAATTTTTTGATTTATGGTAGAGATGAGGTCTCGCCAAGCTACCCAGGCTGTTCTCGAACCCGTGGGCTCAGGCAATCCTCTCACCCCGGTCTCCCAAAGTGCTGGGATTACAGGCTTGAGCCATCACATTTGGCTCATGTGGATATTTTATGGAAAGAATAAAAGAGTGGTAAATGTCAACTCCAAATACCACACTTGATAAATCAACAATATAAAGTTAAACAAATCAAACATTTACCACTATTTTACTAGCCCTTTAAAATAATATTTTGAGAATAAGATAAATGCCTTATTTTCTGAGCTTTATTTTTCTGTTGTTTTATCTGCCCCACAGTAATAGCAATTTCTTCTCCCTGATCACAAGTAATGGTATAAGAAAAAATAGTCAGAATAGTTTTTTCTTTAAACAAGAAGGGACAAAAAGGAAATTTGCTTACCAAAGATCTTAGAGTCCTATTATCTTTCCAAAGTGATTTAAAACCAATTTTGCAAATTCCTGAGTATAAGAGCTAAACTATTTATAATGTTCTCCCATTATGCCCATTACATATAACTTTTATAGTTGTGTGAGGAAGTAAATATTTCATCACTTTAATGTTTAAAATACTTTCTGATTATTTGATTATCAAATGTTAAATATGGGTAGCCTATGTGTTAAATCTAACCAGGAGAAATGTTTTATTTTGTCAGTATAGTGTTTTATAATTTTTGAATTAATTAGTAAACACTAAAACTCAGATGATTGTTATTTAAATATAGATTTCTATCTTTGCTAAGAAGAGCAATAAATTTGACCACAATCAGTCTACATTGTTTGTGGGAAAAATCACCTGGCGCTAAGTAGCTGCTGCACATCTAACCCAGCTCTTCCAGTTTGCCAAAAATTCCATTGCTCTCTTCTATTTTAGACCAAGGCAGTCTTGTAAAATTGTTCATTTTTTGTTTGGACCCTATATGTTCCTTTTGCTGTGCTTAATTTTTTTACTTTAAATGATTCTGATCATTAGAAAGGTGACTATTTTATCTTTTGTTGTATGATAATAAAAAACATCATTTCCAATGATAAAGGCAATGACTTACATTTAAAAAAAAACAGAAAATCCTTTTCTGAAGTAAAATATCACTAACTAAAATATAACTGAAAACAATTTTTCAATTTGAATAATTACACTTACTCAGTGTTCTCCTCTCCCCAGTCATTTCTTACCTTTATGAGTGTTCTTTGTGTGAAAAGTAATGATGATTAAGAAAACAAGTACTCTGACAAATTCAAAACCTCCTACAAGTATATTTGATAAATACTCATTGAAATAATTATTCATGTCATTTTACATGATGGATTTCTTATTTTAATGAAGGTTTCCAAATTTAGACATAATTTTAAATACCTATATAACTCGATAACTTTGTCCATCAAGTACAGAACCAAATACCAACATCCTGCACAAATTTCAAGAATACAGAAGTACTATAAAGGGTCTCATTATAAATGAATTAAAAGTAGTAAGTGTTATAACATTGTAGTTCACAGTTGGAACTCCAGGACTGCGCTTTAGGGAGTTTACTATGTGCTTGTTTTTGTCACCAGTTATATACTATGTTGCTTTGATAATGAGTGCTAAACTCAGAAGTACTCAACTGTTATTTTCTTCCCCATCGATTTTTTAATCTCAAGGTGACCTAGTCTGATTTATGCCTATACATGCTATACAAAATTCCCAATATATCCTGGCAGGCTATACTAAAGGTAATAAAAGTTGCAAGTCATCTCTCTAAAACTACCTGGATAATGAAAACTCATTTCAGGGAGCTGAATAGATAAGATATTGATTCGGGTAAAAGACAATGTATGGTCAACTCATGGTCTGGTAATAGAGTGAATGGAATTAGAGAGACAGGCTGTCACCACAAATAACCTAAATTTCTCCATGAACTAAGATGGCTTCTAAATGTGTGAAGCTTTCAACTTGGAAGAACTTAAAAATTATAGCATTGCCAAGTAAAGCTGAATAAATGTAAAACTGGATTTCACTGTTTAATTAGGATCCAGATACTTGATGTAGCTCGTCAGTTAAAATTCACCCAAGTAATTATTCTCCAATGCATATTAAACTGAAAAAAATTTCTTCACCATTAATTTTGTTAGACAGAAGTTAAGTTTGTATTTTTGTTTGGTGGGTTGGTTGGTTTTGTTTATAGTGAGTACCTTTGGGGGACCTAGTATAGAATGAATGAAATAGAGACAGTGCCTGGGTTTATAGAATTTGTATTCTAGTGGAAGAGAGGGGGAAAAAATAACTAAATGTAAAATATAGCAATCTATAGTTTTAAACAATGTATTATGTGGGGAAGTTTAAGTGCTAGGAGAGAATTTTAGGGAAGTAGGGAAGCATTTTTTCGATAAAGTTGTCAAGGAAGATGATGGTGTTTGAACAGAGAATAAGTGAAGCCAAGCTACAACTATATAAATATCTGGGCATAAACTATCTAACCTGAGGGAAGATCAAGTATAAATCCTCAGGAGAAAAAGTAATAAACATATTAAAAAATAAAGAAGTACACAATATTAAAAAAATATGATTAGTTGAGAATGAGTTCTTAGTTATTCAAGGACCAAGTACACTAGTGTCTTATGGGGACCTGGTCAAGTACTACAGGTGTTGCTTTAAATATTGTTGGAAGGCCATGCCAGGATTTTTAGTAGAAGAATGAGAGTCATTTAAGAAGAAATGATCTGGCTGTTGAGATATTGTAAATTCAAGTTGATTACTCAGTTAGACTAAATTCCTTCTATTTTTACAGGCAGCTCTTTGAGAGAGGGGGTGTTGGCTGAAGGCTTTTAGAGCGCTAGTCATTCATGGTGGCGTGCCTTTCCACACCTTGGTTCTATACTCCACTCAGTACACCTTGTAATTCTTTGGTCACAGCAAAATATAAATTAGTCACTTCACCCTGCATTTTGGCCCCAAAGTCCATTAAGTTCATAGTTTTGCCCTGATTCCTCTGATATGTTTTGTTCCATGGATAAATTTGTCTGCTTTTTGAGAATGTTTACTATAAATAATATTATTGGGGAAGAGAGGAGTGGTTTAATGTATAAGCATAACTGAGAGAATTTCAGAAAATAACATTAATTATTTTGTCCTCTTGATGGTCTTTGTTGAGATGACAACTACTAAGTGATCACTGCTTAGTTTTAACTAGTTAATGGCCTTTTGTAAGCTGTTTTATCAACTTTTCAATATGTATCAAAATACTTTTTTTGCTGTAAATGTTTATGTGTTTTTAACATTTTATGTATCTAATTAATCATGGTGTCTAAACCAGTTTAGTCATGTCTCTTCCCTTTAATATTTCAGCTTATATCACCATATATTCTCTTCCAAAAAGGCTTACTCCTAAACCTCAGTAAATATTGAATGTTTCTCACAGAAAGGCCAAGCTATAATTGATTTCATTAAAAATATTTTTAAGCAATAAAGTTTTATACCCTACAGATGATGTAATTAAGATATACAGTATTGTCACTATAAAATTTGTAATCTATTAGCATAAAAGCATAAAACTGGTTATATTAAATATACATGTTGACTATGGGAAAAACATGTATTGTTAGTTGAAAATCAAGCAGATCAAAAACAAAAGAAAAATAAATTTTTTTAAAAGTATTGTCTTAATTCATTCCAGGTGCTATAAGAAAATGCTGTGTGGCTTATAATCACAAGAAATTTATTTCTCACAGTACTGAAGGCTGGGAAGTCCAAGACAAAGGCACTGGCAGATTTTGTGTCTGGTGGGTCATAAGCGGCAAACTCCCTCAGGCTCATTTTAAGGGTACTCATCCCATCATTTACTGAGACACATGACATGTGATGATAGAAGTAAGCATCTTGAAATGCTTATCAGAAAACTTTTACTATCTAAGAATATCTTTTGCGCATTACAGTAGTTCCCTCCTTACCCACCAGGTCCTCATTCTGCGGTTTCAGTTCCCCTTAGTTAAATGCAGTCTGAAAATGTTTAATGGAAAATTCTGGAAATAAACAATTCAGAAGTTTTAAATTGTGTGTCATTCTGAGTAGTGTGGTAAAATCTTGATCAGTCCTGCTCCATCCTCCCATCAAGCTGTGAACTATCCCTTTGTCCAGTGTATCCACTCTGGATATATGCTACCTGCCCATGAGTCACATAGTGAATGTCTTGGTTATCAGGCTTTTAAAACTTAGTGTATAAAGAGTTCAATGCTATTCTCAGTTTCAGACATCCACTGGGGTCTTTAAGTGCATACCCTGTGGCTAAGGAGGACAACTTTATTCTTTTGTTCTCAAACTGCAAATGATCATTTTAGGCAACTCATGAAACACTATTTAAACTGCGGAAGATGGTAAAAGTAACAATAAATCTTAAACATGTTTGCTAAAGACTCAGCGATATTTTATTTGTATGTTGAGCTTTTCCCAAAGGTAATTATGATGTACCTATCATGAGCTCTTTCAAGACAAATACTCTATAAGTTATAAAAGAAATATAGCAGCCGGGCTCAGTGGCTCAGCCTGTAATCCTGCGCCTTTGGGAGACTGAGGTGAGTGGATTGCCTGAGCCTGCGGGTTCGAGACCCGCCTGGGCAGCCAGACCTCATCTCTACAATAAATCAAAAAATCATCCGGGTGTGGTAGCACGTGCCTGTAATTCCGGCTCCTCGGAAGGCTGAGGCGGAAGGATCGCCAGAGCCCAGCAGGTTGAGGCTGCAGTGGCCGGGAGTGGCCGCTGCCCTCCAGTCTGGGCAACAGAGTGAGACTCCAACTCAAAAAAAAAAAAAGAAAAAGAAAGAAAGAAATATAGCACATATCTCTGATTTGACTCATAGTTTATGGTTTCATATATGTTTAAAAAAGTAAAGTTCTAATTAAAGTTTGCAATGAAAGCCACAGTCATGAGGTGTTTTAGAAAAGGTATATAGAAGAGATAAATCCAATAAATACCTACAGATCAAAATATCATCAATAGATTATTATTTTGACAGTTATTGACATTATTCACACATTTATTTTTAAGTTTGTATTTTTATTTTTAAGTCATACTTAATGCTGTTAAACCAAAGTTTACTTAGCTTACATCTTCAAGAGATTGTAATGTAAATCTTTTAATGATTAGAATAACTAAAACCTTTGAGTGTAGAATAGCAATTTGCACTTCTAAACTGGTATGTTTCAAACAAAACATAATGTGTAATTTTTTCCTGACACATATTCTATTCTCAATGCCCCTTTTCAAATTGAAATCAGCTCCTTTGACTGTTGTGCATTGTATTAATCTAATTTAGAGAACATGACACAGTTTCTAGAATGTTGCAATGATAAGAATGTAACAGCCATATCAACGAATTATCTCATGCTTATTTTACTGTTTTTGCTGTCTCTTTTATCATTGATTTCTGCACTCCCTTCAGTCTAATTTTAATGATGGCCCTTCAGATATCTGGAAACTTGAGTCACCATTTAGTCAGTCTAGTCTCATGATTGTCATGCAGCCTCTGTCACCAGTTGATGTAAGTTGAATTGTACTTAGAAGTCCCTCAGTAATGTGGGCTTGTATTGGACATTCTGATTTCAAATTTATTATGTCACTAATCTTTTCCATTGGTCCTAATACTCTGATACCCCTTTGCTTTCGCTTTTTTCAATTATTTTGCAGTTGAGGTGCTAAAAGTTTGAATGACTTTTGTATCTAAACTTCATAAATGAATATAGTAATTGAAGGAAATAGTAAAATAGGTAATTGGGAGCAGAGTTGGGATAAAATATTGTGGGAAAGATGTAAGGAATTTGATAAGAAAGCTAAGTTAAAAAACACAGTGAGGCAAAGTCCAATGAGTACCTAAATTGCATTTGTAAGTGAGCAGCAAAAGGAAACCATTGATATAAAATTATTTCAGGGAAATATCTAGCCATCACATTAAAATAACTACTTCATTCCTTGTCTAAATTTCACTCACAAATTTTCATCTTATAGAATTATTGGTTAAATAAATGGTAGCAACATAAGCTTTGGGGAGTATTTGTTTTACTCTGATTAACTGAAAGTAGGATTATTAATAAATATTTTATTTCCTGTTATGTACACAATAAAATATTATTATAATGTGAAAATTAACTCTGATTTAACTTGTTTTAACAGAATAGAGGAAAAAATGTACTTAGAAGAATGCAATCAATTTATTTTAAAAGCATAAAGAAATTGATTTGTGTCAATAAGATGCTAGGAAAGGATTTAAGGAGAAAAATAAATTTAAAGTCATTCTTGAAGGATGAAAAATAGTTTTGTTACAAGATATTCTGAATTATCTGCTTCTATTGAGGGGGAAAAGTAGAGAGAGAGAAAAGAGAATACAGAGACAGAGAGAGAGAGAAATACTTGATGTTAGAGAGAAACTATTATAAAGACGTGCCTTTTCACTAAAGAAGATTTAGACAAAAGTGCTAAATAGATAATGTGTAATTCTTTGTAATGAAAAGTCAAGAAAAATGTTTGGATTGCTTTAGCAAAACAAGCCCAAACTTATTATATATAAAGGTTCAAATTCATGTAAAACATTTAGGAATAAAATCAGTCACAGCTTTTAATTTCTGTTATCTAAGATGAATTGTTAGCAAGTCCAACTAGTTTGTGAAACCCAGTTTTTGGACCACTTAAAAAGTGTTCAGATACTTGATTTTTTTTAAAGTGCGTATGTATCTCCACTAAGTGTGCTCAAAATTCAGCTGGCTTATATGTAACTTCCCTAGGTTTATTCTAAAGCTAGAAATATGCTCCTTAAAATTATAGTAGTCGGTTTACCAAATGAAGTAATTCATCCGGAAATATTTTTGTAAACTTTCTAAATATAAGTTGCTTTAGGAATTGTTAAAAATAAGAAATAAATAAAACAATCCACTTAAAAATAGTAGAAAAATTAGGCAGTCTATGATTTCATGTATTTACTTATGTTATCTACTGTCAAACAATTAAAAGCACTTTATGAATACCTTTGTCAACTATCTGACCCTGATTTTGCATCTGGACTGCAATATGGATAAACAGACACTTGCTCTATGCAGAAAAACTATACATTCAGAAAAAAATGACTACAAATAATTATGCTTTCACTTTATGAAGCATGCATTCACCTCTTTATTTTATATATCTTAAAGGTTAGGTGTAAATATTTAGCCAAATTGAATAAGTGTGTACCATTAGATGAAAAAATTTTGTTTATCTTATTATACAGTAAATGCTGTTAGAAGTCACAAAGATATTTGGAATTATGTGATGTAAAACTAGATGTGGATATATATAGCTGTTATTTTTATTTCAAAAGAACAAATGTTTCTAGACCCCTTCACATGGAATTAGTATAAAATGAAAGGTTAGAAAACATCTGCGGATCACTTTTTGCTGGTCTATCATGCTGACACTTTTATCCCTCTGTGCACTGAATGTCACATAGCTCTTCTGAGGCAACAGTATAAGAGTGATGCTTTATTTGATTCTATTTTTCTGCAACACAGACATCAGTGTTTATCACAATGTCTGTTGTGATAAAACCTTGCTGACAATAGGATTAATAAGGAAAAGCAATAGGTAGGCAAGGTTCAGTGTTGTGAAGCACAATGAACAGATGTGAATAAGAAAGGGAAGGAAAAAAGTAACACATAGACAATGAGAAATTACATATGTCTCAGATAAACAAATTACTCTGCTAAAATCAATAGTATAATGTCATGAAGAATATAAAAATCAAATCTGTACTTTCATTTTCAACTTGGAAAACCCAAACAACCCTGCAAAACTGAGCAGCTCTCAAGAATTTCTTTTATCATTTTATCATTTCTGTCTTATGATTATTTCATCAAAAGTATGTCAAATATATTCTTTCTTTTCTGGAAAACTCTTGACCCAATCCCTTCATGATTTTCTTCCATTTTCAGTTCAGTTGCAGTTGCCATGAGGAATACAATCATCCCAAGTGAGTTAAATCTCCAAAGATAGTTATTTCCATTGTGTTCAATATATTTTTCTTTAGCTAAGACCAACTTCCATCCTCATTTTACCAATATCTCTCAACAAGCCCTGAGGAATTCAGTTTGTCCTTATCAAACTTCCACACTATATCCTCAAAAATTCTTATACTTCGTTTTCCCTTTATCTTCTCATTCTAGGTAGCAGCTGGCTATGCACTCAGCCTACAGCATCCCTTGGAGTACACTCAAATGTTGGCTTCTTTGTTGCTTCTCTCCAAGTTTCTCAGCTTCCAGAAAAGTAGGTTACATGTTGCTGCTATTGATCTCCCATTTCTAATTTAAGACTTTAAAAAAAATTAATTCCTTTTTCCGCTTCACAAAATTTAGGTCTATGAAACCTGAATTTAGATCTGTCTTTAACCTACATATATTTTCTGTTACCACCACTTTTGTCATCTTTTTTGGTTACTTCCATATCTATGCAAATGGTAAATCCCAAACATTAGGCTTTCTTGCTTTTCTAAGCTTAAATACATGGTCACCATTTCTTATCCTTCTAGTTGACTTAACTTCACTCTGCCCAGGCCTGCCTGCCTGCGATCACTAATCCATCAACCCATGGTAACCACATTCTTACAAACATCCCCAACTTTCTTTCCTCAATTTTCTACTACTGGGTTAGTTGACGAAAATGCCAAACTTATCTGATCTAAACTGCAGGCATACTCGATGTCTATAATCAAACTACTAAACATAAGAGGAGAAAATCAAATAACTGTGACTGGTTTGTTTCAGATTTGTGACCACCAATTTAAAATAGGCACTGAACCCTGAGAGATAATTACACTGTGCTGTACATAAATTAGTTTTCCTTTTTTTTTTGAGTCATAATCTCACTGAGTCATCCAGACTGGAGTGCAGTGCCATGATCATGGCTCACCATGGTCTTGAACTCCTGAAATCAAGCAGTCTTCCTTCCTCAATCTCTCAGATAACTAGGACTACAGGTGCATGTCGCCAAGCCTTTTTTTTTTTTTTGTAGAGTTGAGGTCTTGCAGTGCTGCCAAGGCTGATCTTCAACTCCTAATCTCAAGAGACCCTCTCTCTTTGACCTCCCAAAGTGCTAGGATTGCAGGCATAAGTCACTGTACTCGGCTTCCATTTTTTGATGTAGCCATTTTCCATCTCTTCTCATGAAAAATATAGCATAGAACTCAAACTTTTTGTAGGACAAAAGTTGGGATGTGATGCAAGTGATTTTCTCATATCTACCACCAAATCTGTACCCACATGTGCTGCCTTCCTTTTTTGTTTTGTGGACACAGAATAATATCTGCTCCAACTATGGACCATGACTTCACTCATGGATAGGATTCCATTCTTTCACTCCATCTCAAGAAAATCTTTCTTGCAATTTTCCTCATTTTTATGACAACTGCAATTTCCTTATATTCTACTGTGGTAGTCTGGGTATACAAACTTGCTTAATATCATCCAAGTTAAAAAACAAAAATTCTTGCTTGTTTGACACAATCCAGTTGCTTCCCTGTTTCTCAAATTCCTTAAACAACTTTCCCATTATTGCTGCTTCTACTATCCTGTCTCCCATTTTTCTTTAAGCCATTAAAGTCACGTTTTTATTTCCACCATACACTGAAATTGGTTTTTAAATGGTAATCAATAATATTTCTGTGTCTAGTGGTGAAGTTTCAGTACTGATCTATTAAAATTCTCAGTTGCATTTTACACTATTAACTATATGTATAATTTCCTTGTGATGCCATGCCATGGCTTTTATCTGGCTTTCCTCCAATATCCCTGAAAAGTCCTTCCCAGTGTTCTGTGCTTTGCTGACTCTCCTCTTCTATCAAGTCCTTAAATGTTGAGTCTCGTCCAAGGTTTTCTTTTCAGTTTTCTTCTCTATTTATATGTTCTACTTTGTTTTTCCATGATTATATATTTTTAATTTTATGTATTTACTCCTTTGTTTGTTTATGTATGAACATATCTGTTATTAGAATTTTCAAACATGGTAAAGATATTAATAGACTCAATATGTAATGATCTAGCTGCCTAATGACCAACGTATAATCAGTCTTCATTCATTTATAATGCCTGTTATCCTCCCACCCCAAGCTGGACCATTTAAAACCAGATATTTCATTTCTTCTTTTAATGATTCGGAATGTTTTTTGATGGATACTTATAAAATAGTCATTTTTTTCTTCTAATATCTTAACAATGTTAAAACCACTTTAATCATCTCATTCTAGTCATTGTCTTTTTGTGTTTACTTTGTATAAATCAGGATACTAAATCATAGCATTCATTGAGGGTATTTTTTAACAGAGTTCAAAATTTTTTTCCAATCTAGAATAGACCTCCCTCCCTTTTTTCATAGTTCATATATGGACTAGTCCATTCCCAGTCCTTAGTCCTGTAAAAATTCCAATCCTTTATTTGGCTAATTACATCTCCATAATGCCAATGTGGTCTTAACTACAATGTCTCTGTAACCCTAATTAGACCTGGAGGTATAATGGGATACTTGTTTAGTCTTTAGATATAAACATTTTCAAGTTGAGGTTCCGGTAAAATGGCGACGGCATAGGTGGACTTGTGACATTCTCTGAACATAAGTTCCCAAAAAGACTCTTACTTTTCTTCCCCCATCTCCCAGCCCATCACCAGCTGTGCTGGTCCGAGGCCTGGGGACCTTCGGTCCCATGCATGACCGGATATTGC
>NW_007259844.1:388728-390564 GCF_000164805.1 Carlito syrichta
CCTGTGTGGGAGTCTCGGGTCTTGGCTCCCTCCCTGGCTACATCGTCCCTCGCCAGCGCCCGCACTTCAGACACACCGGTCCCATTCCTGGCTGAAGTACCCTGTGGGGGTCCCAGGGCCACTCTTGCCACTCACCGCCTGCCCTTTAGAGCTTTGGAGCTCTGGAACTCTGAGCTCACCCTGGCTGAGGCACTCAGCATGTGACCCCAAGCTTGGGGACTCAGACAAACGGAGAGAAACAGATCTGCGAAAGTGAAACTTCCTTGGCCATTCTCCAGGCAGAGATTTCCATTGCCCCGCCTACCTATCAACAACCCCACCTCGGTTCCTAAGGTAACGTTGCTAAACAGGAGACAAAGCCCTACCCCTACGCTGAATAAGATAAAAGCAACTCCCAGGCAGTAGGCTAAAATAAAAAAAACAAAACCCAAACTCTGAGTAAATCTAGCTGCCTGCAACGAAAAACAAAGGGGAGAGGCCGGAGATCAGAGCTGAAGTGACTTTAGTCTGATCTCTTATTTTGACTTTTGATTTTATAATTTTGACTGTTTTGATCACTCTTGTTGTTTGCTTTCTGACATACACTGTTTCATGATTTTATTGGTTTGTCTCTGGGTAGCTACCAGTATTCTTTAGGGAATCTTTCTTATGTGTCTTTTTTCACTTCTCTCCGGCCTTATGTCTCTTTCTCACCTGATAGTTGGTATGTATGTCTGTTTTCCCTCTCGCTCTTCTCTCTTTCTAACTTCCTATTGACCCACCCTTCCTCCATTATTTTCCTCTTTTATACCCCCTTTTTAATCTAGGGACCAAACCTACCTACTGCTACATGGACAGAGTGTAAGGCAGAGGGAAATAGGTTCCAGTGTACTAATATACCTGCTGGTGGATGCTAGAATCAGCATATATATATTCTGAACCACAGTTTCCCCCTCAATTTAACCTCAAAACTGCAAAAAGTACAGCCCGCAGCCCACACTCCAACCTCAAAAGTGAACAAAGCAAGAAGACCCACATAAGGAAGAACAGGATATTGCAGAAGTGAAACAAAAGCAACCCGACCTTCCCTCAAAAACAGAATGAAAGAAGGGGAGGGAAAGGGGGAGAGAGAGAAAAATCTACACAAATGAAGAAAAACCAAAAGAACAGTATGGGTCTCTCCCAGACCCCTGGGAGGGCAGACACTGAGAAAACTGACTTCAGAATGCAAACAACGAAGAGTCCCAGAATGAAGGGTCTCAAACTACAAACCTAGATATCAAGACATTAATGGAGAGATTAAAAAGAATTGAGGAGACACAAGAAGAAACTAGGAAGGAACTGATATCTGGGATAACAGTAATAAAGAATACTGTGAATGAAATAAATAACAAACTGGTAAGCATGGAAAACAGAATTACCCAAGCAGAAGAAAGAAGCTCAGAGCTTGAGGACCAAAATATAGAACTAACCCAAACTCTTAAAATAAAAGAAAATAAGCTCAAAAAGACAGAACAAAACCTTCAAGAGATGAGCGATTACTTCAAGAGACCGAACCTAAGAGTAATTGGACTTCCTGAGGCAGAAAGAGAGATAGAGACCACAATGGAACAAACTTTCCATGAGATCATTCAAGAAAACTTCCCTTATCTAATCAGTGATGCAAAAATTCAAACACAAGAGATTCAGAGAACCCCTGGAAGATAACAAATGAGAAGACCAACTCCTAGACACATAATAATTCGCCTAAACAAAGTAGGCATAAAAGTAAATATCCTAAAGGCAGCAAGAGAAAAAGGCCAGATCACCTACCATGGAAGACCAATTAGAATAGCAGCAGATTTATCTACAGAAACC
>NW_007259844.1:390584-391214 GCF_000164805.1 Carlito syrichta
ACACCCTTTAAGCTATCAAAAATTAAAAAAGATACAGAGGGCCACTACATAATGATAAAACGTTCACTCCATCAACAAGAAATATCTATCCTAAACATTTATGCACCCAACATAGGTGCGCAACTTTCATAAAGCAACTTCCAGGAAAACTAAAGAAAGATATTGACTCTAACACAATCATAACCAGGGACTTTAATACCCCACTCACAACCCTAGACAGATCATCAGGACCAAAAATCAGCAATGAGATCCGAAACCTCAATGTGACTCTTGACCAAATGAACTTAATTGATACCTACAGAACACTGCATCCAAAGACCACAGAATACACATTCTACTCATTACCGCATGGAACGTATTCTAAGATCAACCACATAATTGGTCATAAATCAAGCATAAGTAAATTTAAAAGGACTGAAATTCTTCCATGAAGCTTCTCGGATCACAGTGGAATAAAAATAAACATTAACACCAACAAGGTTTCCCCCAAAATCCACAAAGACATGGACACTAAACAGCATGATGCTAAATAACTGTGGGTCCATGATGAAATCAAAACAGAGATCAAAAGATACCTGGAAACAAATGAAAATGAAGAAACATCTTACCAAAATCTCTGGGATGCCAGGA
>NW_007259844.1:391551-410207 GCF_000164805.1 Carlito syrichta
CAGCAACCTGGATGGAACTAGAGTCTATAATACTGAGTGACCTCTCACAGAAACAAAGATCTGAGTATCACATGTTCTCACTCATATAGCGAACCTTGAACATCCAATGTAATACTATAAGAAAATGACTGACAGTAGTGGGAAACTATGGGGGGGGAGATGGGATTAACAGTAGTAACTATCTGTCTG
This sequence comes from Carlito syrichta, assembly GCF_000164805.1. Lineage (NCBI taxonomy): Eukaryota > Metazoa > Chordata > Mammalia > Primates > Tarsiidae > Carlito > Carlito syrichta. The sequence goes on from NW_007259844.1 coordinate 391,741, forward strand.
GGGACAGGGAAACACCTCTTATCAACAAGGGTGTCTGAACAAAACATATTTGTATACCTAACCCTCAACTGTACCCCACAATATCATAATAAAAAATATTGATTATAAAAAATAAAAATTAATAAAAATAAAAAATATTTTCAAGTTGGTGTCATTTATGTTTTGCTGCTTTGCATTTGAGATTAAGAGATGCATCAAATCTATTTAAGAAGTCAAAATTGATCAGCAGTCTCAGGTCATATCCATCTATTATGTTTATTAACATTTCATCCAATGATTTTAGCAACCACTGAAAATCTGTTCTTATCATTTATTAGCATTATGTACATACCTTTAAATGTCATCTATATGCTGGTGACTGATTTCACATTTATTGCTCTCTCTTTATTTATATCCAACTATGTACAAACCATCTCTGCTTAAAGACCTACTAAATACATCTAAGCTAACTTTGCCAAATAGAATTAGTCTTCATCCTTAACCTTTAACATATAATCAAAAACTCATTACATAAGTAAATGGCAATATCAGGCAATGAGTTGCACATCCCATAAACTTAGGCATATTTCTTGATTTTTCTCCCTGACCAATTCTGTAAATATCTATTACTATATCTTGTTGTGTATTTTGTAAATATGTCCTCAATATAACCAAATTATGTTGTTTATCCTGATACAACATTTACTCATTTTGCCATAATCTCACAGCTAATATGAGTTTTATAATTACTTTCATTGCTATCACACTTATTCTCTTGCAACTCAGTCTTTTGAAACCAGTTCTTCCTTTTTCTTCTAAAAATCCTCTTTAAAGAACATGACTGATTAGAAACATTTCATACTTGACTCCTTCAAGTAGAAGAACCAAAATTGTATATAGACAATTACACTTCAAATGTATTACCCACAAAAGAACACTGGAATTCCACAGAAAAGTATAGCAAACATAAAAAGCAAGGAAAGAAAGAAGAGATGCAGCCTGCTCTACCAGAGTTTGCTGGGAGCCAGGAGTGACTTTCCAATGCAAGGAAAGGGTAAGTGAGATACTTTCAGGAGCCCACATTCCTAGCATGGCATCATGCAGTCTGGGCCATGGTTCTCGATCATCCTACCTCCTGAAACTTACAGAGGGAGACTGTGGGATAGAACTGCTCTAGGGAGAAAGCTTACACTAAATCTCACACATTTTTAAGATGTAAGTGGCTACAGCAAGGTGCCATTCAAATCTAGACTTAGGCAAACTGTACATTGTCCTGGGACCCAGTGACACAGGGATGGAGATGTTAGGAAAACAAGAGCTTTTGCTGCTAAATTTGGGTATGAGGAAGTTCTCCCATAGGTAGGTCTAAGAATTGAATAAGGCATGTGCTATAGATGCCAGTGCTAGAATGGTGTTGGGACTGAGACTAGGGCACAAGGAGTACATGAGTTGCCACTATGACTTAGTTGCAAGTTGGCTGAGGGTTTCTTTAGTGGGAGCTGGTGTGCAAGCTAGAGGTTGGCTACCACCACTAGGTATGGGGAGTGAGACCCACCAGGACTAGAGCATGAAAAGATCCTGTGTTCCTTACCAGATGGCCAAGGCTGTGACCACTGAGACCAACACCTCTTTCTCTAGTTGCAGTGCCTCAGTAAGGCTACTCCCATTCCTCACTCAAACTATCCTTGCCTACCATGAATGGTACCTACTCTTACCATTAGGAGGCCTGAACACAAGACCACACAACTAAGGTTTTCCTACTTAGAGAAGATAGCCTGGGGTCCTGGACATTGCCCTACCAATTCACCATCTTGGGCACCTGAGCACTCCTCTTAGGAGCCTGAGGTTGAGCCTAACTCCCAGTTGCTGCCAACTCAGCTATCACATACCTACAAGTGTCAACTGCTGGCCTGAGATTAGCCTGCCTAGCCTATTGCTAGCACCACCTTCATAAATGCATACCACTGAGGTCCCATTATGACATCCTGCCATTCATGCCACACTGGATTCCTAGGAGCTCAAGAACTCATCAATGTACCTGGTTCACCACTGCCACTTTCAGTACCTGAGTAAGCCACCTAGAAGCCCAGGAATCATCCCAAGAGTAACTGCCAACCCAAATGTTACTGTATACCTCCCTGGAACACAAAGATGGGCATACCCAGTCTATCATTGCTACCACTAAGACCTGAAGACTGGTCTACCTAATATGCCATTTCCCCCAACATAGACACCAATTATAACTACATTCTAATCCACCAAGGAAATTACAGAAACCACTTATACTACTTACAGTTAAGTAAATCATACAAAGACTACATTACTGCACACAAATATAATAAAAGCCATAATGCCCTACCCAACAAACACTATAGATACATCTTTAGGAAAAAGCCTTCCCCTACAAATATAAATTTAAAAATAGAAAAAAGCAACTGTTACATCAGATGCACAGATATTAATGTAAAGACACAGGAAACATGAAAAAAGCAAGAAAATATTCAAAGGAATGCAGTAATTCTCTAGGAATAAATCCTAGTAAAAAGAAAAAATTGAATCCCATATAAAGAATTCAAAATGCTGATTTTAAAGAAGCTCAGTGTGATACAAGATGATTCTGAAAAACAATACAAATATATCAGAAAAAAACAGTTTGGGATATCTATGAGAAATTTACCAAAGACACAGATATTCCTAAAAAGAACAAGTTAGAAATTCTGGAACTGATGTATTCACTGAAGAAAGTACAAAATACATTTGAAATCTTCAAGAATAAGCTAGATTAAACAGAAGAAAACATGTTAGAACTTGAAAATAGTTCTTTTTTAAATTAATAAATGTATTTATTATAAAGATGTGGGGTACAATTCAGGATTAGATATATAAACATTGATCATGCAGGTACCCTTGTTGATGAGGTATGCCCCTCACTCCCATAGCAGTTTCCCTCAACTGCCAGTCCCACCCCCTTCCCCTGTCAGCTTTCCATTACTGTCAACCGCTTTCTTATAGCATTATAATTGTTCAAGGTCACCTTATGAGTGAGAACATATGGTACTCAGTTCTTTGTTTCTGTGATAAATCACTGAGTATGATCGACTCCAAATCCACCAAGTTGCTGCAAAGTCCATATATTTGTTCTTCTTTATGGCTGCATAATATTTCATTGTGTATAGGTACCACATTTTGTTTATCCAGTCCAGCTTCGATGGGCAGCACAGTTGGTTCCATGTTTTTGCTATTGTGAATAGAGCTGCAGCAAACATACGTGTGCACATATCTTTTTTGTAGAATAATTTGGGTTTATCCGGGTATATTCCCAATAGGGAATTGCTGGGTCATATGGAAGGTCAATTTCTTATCTTTCAGAAATCGCCACACTGTCTTCCAAAGAGGTTGTACTAGTCTGCATTCCCACCAGCAGTGTAGAAGCATTCCTTTTTCTCCACATCCTCGCCAGAGTCTGTTGGTTTTTGCTTTATTAATGATGGCCATTCTTACAGGGGTTAGGTGATATCTCAGTGTGGTTTTAATTTGTATTTCTCTGATGATGAGTGAGAAATGCAAATGATGATATGGCTGCCTGTATATCTTCTTTTGAGAAGTATCTATTCATATCTTTTGCCCACTTGCTTGTTTTTTTTTTTTTCTTTTCCTGCTTTGTTTGAGTTCCTTGTAGATCCTAGATGTTAGGCCTTTGTCAGATAAACAGTTGGCAAATAAATTTTCCCATTCTGTGGGCTGTCTCCCTGCTCTCTTGCTGGTTTCTTTTGCTTTGCAGAAGCTCATTAATTTGATGAGGTCCCACTTGTCTATTTTATTTCTTAAGGTATCGGCCTTTATGGTTCTGAATAGGAATTGGTTCCCGGTTCCAACTTTCATAAGGGTATCTCCTGCGCTTTCTAAGATTCTTATAGTTTGAGGTTTTACATTCAGGTCTTTGATCCATTTAGAGTTATTTTTTTGTGTATGGTGATAGGTAGGGCTCCTGTTTCAATCTTCTGCATGTGATCATGCAGCACCATTTGCTTTCCACACCATTTACTGAATGGGTTCTCCTCTCCCCAGTGGTTGTTGTTGGAGGCTTTGTCAAAGATAAGTTGGTTGAAGAACTGAGGTTTTGCTTCCGGAATCTCTATCCTGTTCCATTGGTCTATATGTCTGTTCTTGTACCAATACTAGGTTGTTTTGATTCCTGAACGCTTATAGTAAAGATTGAAGTCTGGAAGTGTGGTATCTCCTTCTTTGTTTCTTTTGCTAAGGATTGTTTTAGCTATTCGTTGTCATTTATGCTTCCTTATGAATTTCTGTATTGTCATTTCTAGGTCCGAGAAGAATGATGTTGGTAGCTTAATAGATATTGTGTTGAATCTGTAGATTGCCTTTGGTTGTATGGACATTTTAACCATGTTGATTCTCCTATCCTTGAGCATAAAATATTTTTCCATTTGTTTGTGCTTCTTAGATTTCTTTAAGCAGTGTTTTGTAATTTTCATTGTAATGTCTTTTACTTCTCTGGTTAGGAAGATGCTGAGGTATTTCATTTTTTTGGTGGCTATTATGAATGGGATTGTGCCTTTTATTTGGTTCTCTGTCTGCTTGTTGTTGGTGTAGAGAAATTCAACTGTGTTTTGCACATTTATTTTGTACCCTGAGACCTTCCCAAAGTCTTGTATCAGTGCAATCAGGTTTTTGACAGATTCTCTTGGATTTTCAAGGTATAGGATCATTCATCAGCAAAGAGGGATAACTTCACTTCCTCTTTTCCTATTTGGATACCCCTGATTTTGAAAACAGTTCTTTTGAAATCATCCAGTCAGATAAAAATAAAGATAATAAAAAATGATAAGCAAATGTTTTGTGACATTTGGCACAACATAAAGCAGTCATTCTAATTAAATCATTAGAATTATCAATATCCCCAAGTGTAAGGAGAGAAATAAAGAATTGCAAAACCTACTTAACAAAATAATAGATGAAAACTTCCAAAGTCTATCAAGAGATTTAAACAGTCATATCTAGGAGACACAACCATCCTCGGGAAGGTCAAATACTAAAAGGTGTTCAAGTTAGAGGTTTGCTACTACTACCACTAGGACTGGGAAGTGAGCCCTATCATCACATTATAGTCAAACTGCTTAACGTCAAAGATATAAAGTGAATCCTAAAAACAGCAAGACAGAGGAAACCTCATCAGACTGACAGTAGATTTCTCAGCAGAAACCTAATAAGCCAGAACATAATGGAATAATATATTCAAAGAGTTGAAAGAAAAAAATACCTGCTGGCTAAGAATGCTACATCCAGCAAAAGTATTGCCAGAAGCTATGCCAAACTCCTAGACTGTATACATCAAACATGTTTTCTCTACCCTTGACCCTAAATATACCTTAATTAGATAGAGAGAAGAAAGAAGATTGAATTTACCACACTAACAATGATACAATTTAGTTTTATTCTACACTTCAATATGTAATTTCACACCACATAATATAGCTTCTGCATATTTTCATCAAATATGCAAGCCCCCTTTGTTTACTCTTCTATCATAGCGTTGGTAGAAGACAAAGCATAGGGCTTATAAATGATATACATACTATCTTTGTTACTTACAATTAATTGAATTTGTATTTGGGGGTAAGTACCTTAAATTATCTTAATTGTACTTTATAAAATGAAGGTCATCAGCCTCATAATTACATCTCATATCTATTTGAAGCTCATGAAACCACAGACATCACATGCAACTGAATGCATCACTGTTAATATTGATGCTATTAATTAATATTATTAACAAATAATTAAGAATGGCTACCTTTCTTTTGTCTTCTTTCAAGTGTAATGTGAGGCAATCTGTAATACTCAAGGACATCTTTATTTCCCTAAGACCTTATTTTTTCCGAAATTTGCCTATGTTCTGTTTACCCTCAATGATGATAATTAAGGATTTATTTTCTAGGAAATATTTAGCTTATCTGGGTTCTGAATTATATTATTGACCCACCATATAAATATTAGGCTAGATCAGATATATTATAAAATAGTAATTTAGAATATATTTTTAAGTGAATAAGTAAATATTAAGACAGTTAGTTCTATGACTGCCAAAGACACTGTACCACAAGTCTGGGGAATGTGTTTCTAAAAAATTAATTGCATCCAGGCCTAATTGCCTGTTTTATTAGTAACAAGATCTTATATTGAAAAGTAACATGTTTAATGTTTTATTATTATGCTTTTCACAGTTTCTTTTCTAGAAAAGTTCTTTAAGTGTTAAATGTATCCATCAAGCAACTGCAACTGGAATAAATATTGTTTACGAGCTCATGGCTTGATTGACATTCCCAAGACTTCCTCTTGACCTGAAACATATTTTTTTTAAGATTTATTGAGACCAGTAATTATTATCGATCAGTCTATCTTATGGAGGATTTATGTGGTTTGCCATACTTAAACATGTATTGTTAAATAACATGACAGCCCAAACATAAAAATAGTTGATTAAATTAACATGTAACTGATATTTATTAATTTTTTTGGCTAAAGTTTCATATATTGCACCTTGTTTAGATACTGCACATGTAAGAGTCTTAGTAATATTTCTAGTAACTATTCTTTAAGTTAGGACTAGCTGGATCTAGAACAATATTTCAAGTCAAATATAGGCTGATCTTAATGCCATAATACATGCACAGGTAAAGAAAGTTTGGCATATGAAAACATAATAGTCTTCATTTTTAATAGATCTATAGTTCATTTAAAAATAATTAACTATTCAAAAGATGTACACTTTCTTAAGAATGTCTTACAAAAATAGCTTGTTCTAAAATACAAAACACAACTCTTTTCCTACAAGTATATATTAGTCAGTCACTGCGTAATGTTATCAAATTAAAGTAATTTAGAAGCTCTTTTATATGTAGAAAGAAAACCAATATCATTTACTAAATTTACCGATAAGGGAATAAAGTCTCCACTGTTACATAGTTTAGTCAAATTCCATGTTGTAGTAAAAACATAAACTCCCACATGACAACCAAATAATTATTTTAAAGATTCTCCTATGGAAAATAATATCCAAGTAGAAAACAATGCAATAAAACAAAATCAAAATGGAATGAAATATTATCCCCATATCAGCCTGCTTTATGCGTGTGTATGTATGTACCCACATGTGTTTCTCCCATTGTTTCATTTTCTTATGAAATGAAAAACATTTCTTGAAGCTTACCAAAGATAATTTTGAGCTTTGCTCAGATTTCAGAGCTTAAATAAGTTAATACCTGTCTTCTGTGAGTCATCGCTGCCCAAAGAGGTAACACTGTGCCTCTGACACTGAAAATTGACCGAGTGTTCTTCAAAATCAGACTCTGTTGACTTAATTTAAATGTTTTTCTTGTCTCAACTTTGAAATAAAATGTGTGGGTCTGATGTGTGTGTATGTGTGTGTGTGCACATGTGTGTACTTTTCTATGAGCTAACATTATAGAAGCTAAAATGACAGAAAACTTGAACTTAGATTGAACTTTGACTCACTGTATCCAAAGCAAAATACTCCCCAAAATATGTCTATAACCTTCTTCTGGGCTTGCTTATTCCTGCTTAGTTAGCTACAAGGCTTTATTTGAAAATCTCATTTTCAAAATAAAAGAGTTTTGCCTAAAGTATGAAGTTCATGTTGTTAGAAATCAGATTTGGCATCAATTGAGACAGGACATGACATGGGGAGAAGGTAACAAAAATTCAAGACAATGACAACTTTTCTGTGGTGAGACAGGCAAATAGAAAACAGTCAAGTACTTGGCATTAGAAAAGGTCTGCATGGCAGGTGAAGCATAATCACCAGACTCTGGCATCATACAATAGGCAGAAGGTTATTCTCAGATTAAATATATGTATTTAAAGGAAAGTTCAGTTAAGTAACAGGTAGCTTGATGAATTATAACCATGGGCTTTCGATTTTTTTTTGGTTGTAGGCCATGGTAGCAGATGCCCAGAGTAGGCTTGGCAGTAGAAATCTAGTCAAGGCAGATGAATTCAGCAACAGGTTACCAATCACCTGATACATGGTGAAAGGATTTAGTCATTGAAACTTGTGACCAGAGATAATAAAAATGTGGAGAAAGCATTTAGAACAAAGGTAAAAGATGATACCCATGAGGCATGTGGCAAGGAAAAGATCCCAGTTTCAGAATCTAGTCCAGACTGACCCTGCTGTTGGACTTACTTGAACCTCTTTACTCATTTAAGTTTTGTCAAGAATTTAGTTAAAGTTAAGCATTTAATAGTACTGAGAATAAAATAATGAATAAAAGGAACATCTTAAAATGCATCTGTATGCTACTTTTGAAACTGAAAAAATAAATAAAAAGAAAACATATGAAAGATATCTGAAACTCACTGGAGGTAGGAATCAGAATGGGGCAGAAAGTAAAGGGAGAAATAACCAGTGGCTGGAAGTGAATGGCAGTATAATGCTATAGACTTAATGCTTGTGTTCTCTCAAAATTCCTGTGTTGAAACCCAGTCCTTGATGTGATGGTATTTGGAAATGAGACATTTGGGAGGTGATTAGGTTGTAAGAGTGGTGGAGCCTTCATAAATGGAATTAGTGCTCTTATTTAAAAAAGACCCCAGAAAGATCCCTCATCCTTTCCTCCATGTGAGGTTACAGTGAGAAGACAGCTATTCATGAGGAAGCAGGTCTTCATCAGATGCCAAATCTTTCTACATATTGAACTTTGACTTCCCAGACTTCAGAACTGTAAAAATAAATTTTAGTTGTTTCTAACCCATCTATAAACCAGTGGCTTATCACTCAGCCTATGCTATTTTGTTATAGCAGCCAGAACAGACTAAGACAAATGATAGCACGCCCTCCCCTTTCTCTCTTTTTTTTTTTTTGAGTTGGGGTCTCACTCCATCGCTCAGACTGGAGTGCAGTGGCCACTCCTGGCCACTGCAGCCTCGACCTGCTGGGCTCTGGCGATCCTTCTGCCTCAGCCTTCTGAGTAGCCAAAATTACAGGCGCGCGCTACCACATCCGGCTAATTTTTTTATTTATTGTAGAGATGAGGTCTCGCCAAGTTGCCCGGGCAGGTCTTGAACCCGCGGGCTCAGGCAATCCCCTCACCTCGTCCTCCCAAAGCGCGGGATTACAGGCTAAGCCACAGAGCCCAGCCTGTCCCCTTTCTCTTTAACTAAACTAGAAGAATAATGATGCTTGTCCTTGAGCTATTGTAAAATGTGAAATTGTTGGTTATCTGCATGAAACACAACATTGCTTAACAAAATAGAAATTAACAGCCCGCAGGTCAAGTCGTCAGTATAGATGGAATGAGCAGAGAGAACTCAAATGGAATATTGATCAGGGTACATAACAAGAATAAAAGAGTTTGGTTCATATGTAAATTGATGGATCCTGGAGAAATTCTAAGTCAGTGAGCTCCTAGTCAAAACCTCCTGCCTTCATATATCCTTGTTGCTCTATGAAAAGTGACATCTTCTAGTTTTGTCCATGTCCACACAGCCTCAGCAGATAAGAAGTGGTTAAGAGTATAGACCTAGTTAGATCACTAGTCAAACTTGACCCTCTTTTGAAAAGGAATTTTAAAAGTTTTTCATAACAGGTTTGAGGTTGAGGGATAAGAATTTATAATATAACTTCAAGACATTCTAAAGCTTCTTTGGATTAGGACTTCATTTGTCCTTTGGTGAAAAAACCAATAGGATCAAACTCATCTACAAGGATAGCTTAAAGCTGGGGTACGCTGTAGTCTATGGTCTGCACATTTAAATAGTTCTAGTTCCAGAAGAAGCTCTAACTGTGAGACAGCAAGAAAAAAAAACTGCAAGAGATGCCTATGGAGAGAGAAATATGAGATGCTCACGGATCTTTTCCAGGACCTCAGAAAACCTAGGTATGTAGTAGCTGTGAAGGTGAATAAGACACTGGGTGGAAAACAGGGTGACTGGCAAAGAGGACTGGGAGCATATGAACATATGCTGGGAACATACTGGGCCATGCAGAAATCGGAAAACAGTACTAAACCTGATTTTGAAGCTAGAGGACTCTACTTGGAGTTCTCTAAGTAGTACTAGGAGAAAGCAGGAAAGTTACTTTGCAATTATTTTACATCGGTTTACCCCCAGGTTGAGTAACTTATAAAACTTACAAAACAACCATTAGTATAAAAATGCATAATGATGTATACAATTAATTGGAATGTAGTGTGATAATTATTAACGAATATAAATAGAAGTATTCAGAAGAAACAGAGCTGAAAGAAGGGAGAAGATGGCTGGCTTTTTTTGTGGGATGAAAGTTCAGAAAGGACTTCATGGTAGAGAGACAGTTAAGTCACATGGCAACTTTATATATATATATATATAAAGTTATATATAATTATATATATAATTATATCTGAAACTGAACTCCTTTTACTTCTTTATATTTTATTTTCTATATTATGTATGTCTGTATGCATTTATTGATGTATTTTTATTTAAAAGATGTGGGATGAAAATCAGGATTAGGTGTACACATAATGTCTGGACTTCCCTTTGGTCCCCGCTTTGCCTGGCGTGAGGTAAGGTACCCTTATTAATGTTGTGCCTCCCCACCTCCTGCCACCCCAGCCGTATCTTGCTACTACCAATCCCTTTCTTATAGTATTCTGGTAATTGTTCAGGGTTCGCTTATTAGTGAGAACAGGTGGTACTCTCTTCTTTGTTTCTGTGATAGATCCCTTTGAAGTCCTTTTACTTCTAAATATTCCTTATAACTAACCCTAACCCTATGGATGTTTATGAAACCATTCACCTGGCAAAGCTTCTTAGCCTGGGCATTATTCTAGATTCATCCTTTTCTTAATCACTGTCACCAATGTAGCTGGTCACCATGTACTTTTTTACCTCTTATTTTTCAAATGTTTTCTATTTCTCCGCCCCATTAGTATTCCCTTGCTTCAGGTCTTCATTACCTCTTACATGTAGTCTGTATGGCCACCTAATTAAACATCCCTTCTCCAGTCTTTTTCCTACCTATCTCTCCATCTAACTACCAAGGTGATTGCTTTTAATATGAGCCCAACCATTTATGTTCTCTGACTAAAAACTTTTATAAGCTACTCAGGCTCTGGTGCCTTTTAGTACTTAACCACTATCCATCCTGTTCTCACCTTTCCATTCTCCTCATTTAAATTTATATGAAATGATAATATTAAATTCCATATGATTTTTAAAGATTACCTGGCAAATTGTCTTGTTATTGCCTTTCCACAGGTGATTCTGTCCATCTAAAAGGCCCCAAGCCCATTTTTATTTTTCTTATGGTGACCTTTTACTCAACCTGGTTGTGTTTCTTACTCCAAAAATACATTTGTCTCCATACAATTTGCTGTTGCCCATTTATGCTACATATACATCTAAATATCAAACATTAATTATTGCATTATCAATCACCAAGTTATCATATTGCTTATTATCTAACTGTAATGTGGCTCAAAATGGCCAGATATTTCAATATAAATCTAATGGCTCTAAAATAAAGTATTGTGAACATTTTATACTTTCATCTTGGTGATCTAACTTTATGAACTCTGTTATTCTCTTTGTTAAAAATATGTCATCTTTAAAATGTGTACGTTTTCTCAGCTCGTTCTCAGAGGTGCAAAAATATTCACGTCTTAGAACATGTATACAAATTTAATTATAAATGTAAATATATTTTAAATTAATCATTTTATATACTTTCGATAAAATAGAAATAGATTTGTCAGTCTCAATGATTTACTATTTTAGCTCCATCCCTGGTACTCTCCAAGTGTGAACTTGCTTTAATCATTTCACTTGTCTTTTTATCATTTTAATCATCTATAAAGTGTTGAATAACATGAGCATGAAACACTCTTTTGCTTCTAAGTTTATCTGACTTCTATAGAGTTGACAAGTTTGCAAGAGTTTGCAAAGATGAAACCCAAATAAGAATTTAGGGTTTTGAAGTTGTTCAGGCTATCCCTGTAAAAAAAGAAAATTATCTGAGGCAGGGAAGTCACTAAGACCAACTCAGAACTAAACTGTACCACTCATAGGAAGAAATAACCCAAAATGTATGGTTGTTATTAATCTCCCAACAAGGCCAAATTCTAACTACACCATTTTTTCCAACACTGTTATATTTTTTAATTATTGTTCTCAGGAGACTGGAATTCCTGATTGTAAAATTACGTATTTTACCCTCAAGAGTTTCATTCAAAACAGCTAAAAATTAAATTAATTAAATTGCATTAAATTTTAAAATAACTGCAAAGTAACATGAGATAAAGATGTTCAATAACAATATGAGTTGGGTAATGCGTATGAAATGTTTAAGATTATATATATCATCCTTTTTTCCTATCTTTCATAATTTGCAGAAACATATTCAAATTCACAGTAAGCTACCGATGCTCTCAATATCAATGAGCATTAACTTATCTGCTTGTGCAGATTTGTTGAAACTGACAATATTTCAAAGTCATACTTCACTGAATCCCATCAGATTAGAATCACTGTAAATGGCTTTGTTTGCAAAGATATAAGAGAAAGTAGAGACGCATGCTAAGTATCAAAGAGAGTATTTTTTGTAATGATAATATTTATTTTAGTCACTGTTTAACCTTCAAATGTACAGCTGAATTTTATAATAGACTTTATTTTTCATGTACCACTTCGTTAATGCTACTATTAATAATAATTTGGGTTATACAAGTATATTCCACAGTGATTGGCACCCCATAAGTAAGAATTAATGGATATATTGACACCATACTAGCTATACTTTTGTAAAATCAGGCCATCTAATTTATATTGTGATTATTCATTGCCTGAGTTTGCACATAGAGAAAAAAAATGGAGAGGATATCTCTTAAAATGGTTGATCTATGTATTCTCTTGTTACAGTTCACAGAATTACTTTTGCCAATTAAAAACTTAAAAGAATGCAAAATATATAAGAATGAAATTAAACAAATAGAAAAAACATGGCAACTTTAGATATAAAACATTTTGTCATGATCACATATATATATGTAGATCATGACAAAATGTTTTATATCTACATATATATATATATATATATATATATATATATATGCTTTACCTGGTACTTTTGTTATTACACAAAGATGATATTGAAATGTGTATTGTTAAAAGGGACATTGATGTGATGGAGGATATCAGTTATTCAGTTATTTCTAGTATCATCATGCTATTATCCATGTGAATGGAGACTTGATTGTTGTGAACATAATCTGTTATTCTAGTAAGCATGTATATGTAGCTTTCAAAATCTTAATGAAAAAAGTAACACTATCTACTATTGTATTACTAACGTTGTTTTCCTTAAGTCAGACATCTGTAGTCTGAGGTAAAAAACAATGGACTTAAAATGGAAGTAGGGAAATCCTGGATGATTTAACAAACCAAGTGTACGTTTTCCCATTTACAAAACAAGAATAAAGCTGGGTGTAGTGACTCACGCCTATAATCCCAGCACTTTTGTAGGTGGAGATGAAAGGATTGCCTAAACCTAGAAGTTCAAGACCACCCTGGGCAGTTTGGCAAAGCCTTGTCTCTACAATAAATCAAAAAATTAGCTAGGCATGGTGGTACACGCCTATAGTTCCAGCTATTTGGAAGCCTGAGGCAGAAGAATTGGTTGAACCCAGCAGGCCAAGGCTGCAGGGGCCATGAGTGTGCAACTGCACTCCAGCCTGGGTAATAGAATGAGACTCTAACTCAAAACAAAAACAAAAACACACACAAAAATTGAGAATTAAAGCCACTTTCGAAAAAATTTGTAGGAAAAATTTGATGTCAGCAAAGGAAAGAAAGCTCTAATATAATGTGTGGCACACATTAAGCACCCAAAAAATTCTTATCTGGTCATTAAATGAAGTATATATGGGGTCTGACAATTAAATTCATGAACTCATTGAAAGAAGTTGGGTGCCAGTAATGACTCCACACCCGGCCAGAACCAAGAGATTTATTAAAGTGGCTGTTACAGAGGGGATCTGTAACGGGAAAAAAGAAAAAAGAGAAAGAGAGAGTAAGAGAGAGAGAGGAAGTGGGAGAGAGGAAGGGAGAGAGCTGCAGAGAGGGAGAGAGCGACAGAGAGAGAGTGAGAGAGACGGAGAGAGCGAGTTGCGGGGAGAGGGCTGTATTTATCAGCCCGACAGGGGCCGGAAGGGGCTGTGCTATGCTCCTATTGGAGGAGCTGCATGGGAGTAGGGTGGGACCAATGCTGTGTTATGGTCCTATTGGATGCATAACAAAGCTGGCTACTGATTGGAGGCTTGCAAGTTTGAAATTGGCGCAGCGGAAGGTTTGAAATTCGTGTGGGCAGGGGGCATTGTGCTCGCAGAGGCCAGACCGAGGGCCTTTGTTGTCCGGTGTGTCGGCGCCATTTTGGGAGCCGCCCCTCTGGTCGCTTCCTGCACCCTTCACTCATCCTTTAAAAAGTGTTACATATCTCATTGCTGAATATCACTATGATCACCTTCAAAGCACTCATTTTGGGAAGCTATGCACTGATGCCAGCACTTAGTCCCCCCATCAAATTTTGGAATTCTTTCTAGAATGACCATCAGAGTCATTGTCATATTACCCTTGATGTCTTGAATGTCACCAGATGTCTTCCTTTCAATACTTCCTTTGTACTTGGGGAAAGAAAAAAGTCATTGGGGGATTAGATGAGATGAGTAGGGAGGGTTTTCTAATACAGTTATTTGTACAATGCTGCCAACATAAGCTCACATGACAGGTTAGCAAACTTAGTCAGACCTCAGCAAATAATGACAACAGGCCTAGCGATTTGAGATTTCTGCACATTGCAGAATTTCAGAACTAGAAGAAATCTTAGAGATCATTAATTTTATTTTTTCACTTTTCTGTTGAGCAAAGGCAACACATATGTTTCAGTGATCTATATATTTTTATTTCATAGATCTATTAAAATGCATATATTAAAATATGTTCACATATATGAATATGCATGGAGAAACTACCATAATGTTGATATTTTAAAAATTTAATCAAAGAAAACATTAATTTCAAAACTTTCTATCAGCTATTATAAAATTAAAGTATTTTCAAACAACATTAAAACACTTATCAATATTTGTGGTAGTTTATTAAAAATGTTACTATATTGCCCACAGTCTTTCATTTCACTATGGACTGGTAAATTTTTCACAAGGAAAACAGATCATAAAGAAGCATTTTAGGTTAGTGGATTAAATTAATTGTGTAAATCTTCAGAGTTAGTAAAAGAGTCAGGGATAGAATCTCATTGTTTCTCCAGTCCAGTTTTCTTACAAATTTATGTTTTTGACTCTTATAATGACTAGGGAGCATTATTATTACAAGTTGGAAATAGTATATGTTCCTTGAGGAATATAGTTAAACTATATATATATGACATTAGGCTATGATCAGTGGGAGAGAAAAAACAGATCAAATAATATTTTATGATAATCCACTAGTATGTGACTTGCCTGCTCAAGTTGCTATAACAAAATACCATGGGGTGAGTGGCTTAAACAACAAAAATTTACTTTATTATAATTCTGGAAGCTGGTAAGTCTAAGATCAAAATAGCAACAGGGTTGATGTTTGGTGAGGGCTTTACCTTTGGGTTGCAGATGGCCACCTTCTTGCTGTGTGCTCACATGGTCTTTCCTTAATGCCTGTATGATGAAGGCGGGGCTGGGGGTGGATGGCGAGAGGGAGAGAGAGAAAGAGAGGAGGAATGAAAAGAAGAGAAGAGAAGCATACGAGAGAGGGTGCTATGGCTTCCCTTCTTATAAGCACATCAATTTCATCAGATCAGGATCCTACAATTATAACCTTATTTAATCTCAATTGCCATATAATGGCCCTATTTCTAAATACAGGCACCATTCAGGGTTAGTGCTTCAACGTATGGATTAAGGAAGGACAAAATTCAGTCCACAGCAATACACATGAGTCTACCAATCATAAAACTATAAATAAATATTTGTATTGTTGGATTTTGTCTTGGGAGCAATTTGATTTATATTTCTAAATGTCCCAATTCTGCTTAAATACCTCTATACCTCCATGGCTGCTGTTTGATATGGCAATTGGTGCCCTAGACAAATTAAAACCAGCTGCAAAAAAGGGAGGCTTGTTTGTGTTTTGCCAGTGTTTTCATTATGGTGAGTGCTGGAATTTAGTGATGATTTCAATAGACAATATTTCTAAAACTCTCAACAACTAAAGAAACAGTTAGTGGAAAGAGAAAACTTTGAATACTTGAGAAAATGAAGAATGTTTGTGTATATACATATTTAGAATATTAAACATTTCAAAGAGCTTTTATGTTTTGTCTTTATACTGACATTGTTTTTGCTTTTTTTTTTTTTTTTGCAGGATGCTATCTTCCCACTCCCCTCATGCTTTATCTTTGCTCTACTATTTTCTTGTTTCTAAATTCTACTTTTTGAAAAGTACTATTTACATCTGAATTACACTGATAATCTTAAAAGCAAGAAATCCTATATTCTAGCATTTTATTCTCCAACTCTATTCCAAAACAGCATATTAAATATAGCCTAGGCATCCCATGGAAGTCTATTTGCATCGGGATCAAAGAGGAGAGAGTCCAGATGGCTGTTGTTGGAACTGGGGTGTCCCATCCCTGCTCGGTGCCAGGCTCACATAAGACCTGTTGCCCTGCCTTGTGTATGAGGGGGGGTGAGTGCTCCTGACAAGGTCTGGATTGGTTCCCCTTCTAACAGCTGCTTGTGGGTCATTGTTCCCACATGGGAAGAAATCTGGTTAGGGCACAATGGTGTGTGGTCAGAGCCTTTTCAGAGCTGGGAGCACACTCACTCTCTAAAAACTACACCAGTAAGCTCCTCAGTGTGTGCTCTCCTCCATCAGTGCCCATCTCCCAGACCAGGAAAGCTCACCTTCCAGCTGTACTGGCTCAGTGTTCACCTCCAATGTCTGGCAATCAACCTCTCCCTACAGACCAGGAAGGTTTTCCTATCAGCCTCATACACCCAAAGGGTGGGTCTCTCCATGACAGGGAATCTACTGTTTTTCAAGTATTGAGTGCAGACTTGGACAGGAAGGTGAGACATGAAAGGCACTTGGAGGCAGTGTTTCCACATGGGATTGTTTCCGGGCTGCAAATCACAAAGAGCTGCTAGGGGTCTCATCCCCCACCTGGTCCCTGCATTGAACTTTTAATGGCAGCTGGAAAGCAGTCTATCCAGTCTGACTATGAATAAAACTCTGTAATAGAAAGTCACTGTGAATGTGGAGCACTGCCCAGCAAGAGTCACAGAGCAGAAGTAAATATCCCTCTGCCTCTCCTTGAGTGAACTATTTTGAATGACAGAAAAGGCTCTCTGACAGCAAGACCTCAGTGTGCTATAAAAGAACAAAACTAAAGTATAGCAATTAAAAGAAAAGAGTTGCTTCTCACAGATGAAGAAGAAACAGTGGAAAAGCACTGGCAATCCTCAAAGCTTTAAAATGTCATTACCTCAAAAAGCAGCTATCAATCCCCAGACAATGGAAGCCACCCAGAATGACCTGTCCCTGATAACAGTCACAGAATTCAAATATTGAATGACTAAAGGAGAAGGAAAACCACAAGAAGTTAGAAGTAAAGATCACTCAAGCCATGCAAGAAGTAAAAGCTGAACTAGCCAATATAGAAAGGTACATTCTGAAGTCCTAGAAAGAAAGAACTCCCTCCTGGAATTTCAAATCACAAAAACAGGCCTAGGGAGCAGAATTGATCTGGCAGAAGAAAGAATCTCAGAGCTTGAGGACAAAAATATTGAACTAACCCAGTCTTACAAATACAAGAAAAAGAGGCTCAAAAAGAATGAACAAAGCCTATGAGAGGTGTAGGACTATGTAAAGATGCCAAATCTTCAGTTGATTAGTATTCACAAAACAGAAGGGAAACAGAACACCCTGGAACAAGGCTTCCATGAGGTCATCCAAAAAGTTTCCCATATCTCACTAGAGAGGTGACCATTCAAGCACAAGAGAGTTAGAGACCCCCCTGCCCTGCAAGGTATTACATGAGAAGATCAATCCCAAGACACACAGTAATCTGCCTCCACAGAGTAAGCACTCAAAAAAATCTAAAGGTAGTTAGAGAGCAGGATCAGACCATGTACCATCAGAATTGCAGCAAATATGTCAGCAGAAACCTACAAGCCAGAAGGGACTGGAGTCCCATCTTTAACACCCTCAAAGATAAGCAATTCAAGTCAAGAATTTCCCACCACTGCAAGCTAAGCTGTAACAGTGATGGAGAATTAAAATACTTCCCAGAGCCAGGCTTGGTGACTCAGTCTGTAATCCCACACCTTTGGGAGGCTGAGGTGAGTGGATTGCCTGAGTCCGCGGGTTCAAGACCCGCCTGGGGCAGCGAGACCTCATCTCTACAAAAATCA